>NW_027189016.1:0-5000 GCF_902806685.2 Maniola hyperantus | reverse complement strand
TCGGATTCTCCGTACCATCATCTTCTCCAAAATCTTGCCGAATATGGATAGTAGCCCTATCGGTCGATACGACTTGACATGATTGTAATCGGATTTTCCCGGTTTCCGTAGGACCACTATGACGGCTAGCTTCCAAGATGTTGGAAAGTGATATAATTCGAGGCACTTGTTCAGTATCGCGAGGAACACCTCCGTGTTGGACAGTATGGCTTCAGCGCAGATGTCAGCAGTGAACCCGTCCGGCCCGGGGGCTTTCTTGGGATTGAAGGTGTTCGTTACGTATACGAGTTCCTCTCTCGTGAACGGTGGATCCTGTATATCGTCTTGCAGCAATTTGTCAGAATTTTTTGATTTATTTCTAGTTTCCGAATGTTCTATACTATCTTCTGTTTCTAAGTCTTGTGGGAAAAATGTTGCTGCTAGTAATTTTGCCGAATTTTCTGGACTTAGAACAATTCCATCGCTCACGAGCGGTTTGTCTTCGTATCTGCCAGACGTCCTTCTTATAACGCGGTATATCCCGTCCCACAAGCTTTCTCGATCTTGGGTGCGGCAAAACTCTTTCCAACTTCTAATCTGTGCTTTTGCAGCTTCTTCTTCATACTTTTCCTTTGACTCGAGGTAGTCGTTTACGACTTTCTGTTTACGTTGGGGTGCGGCGCAGCGTATTCTGCGCTTCTTTGTAGTCATATCTTTTTTCAATTTCTCCAAGTCGGCGTTCCACCAAGGTAAGTGCACTTTTTTATTATTTTTATTTATTAATGGTACTGCTTTTTTGCATGATATTTTAACACAGTCTATAAATTTGTCTACTATTTCTTCTAGATTTTCTTTTGTTTTAATTTCGTTAATTTCCGTAGTTGACATTTTATTGCTATTTAGTTCATTTTGTAACTCTTGTTTAAATCTTTTCCAATTAGCCTTTTTGGTGTTATATATTCTTGTGGATTTTGTCAAACGCTTTTCTGTGGGTTTCTTAAGTTTTACTGTAAAAGTTATGGCATTGTGATCCGAACTGGTCATCCCTTCGTCTACCTTCCACTCCTCAACTAGCCCTAGGAGCTCCTGGCTGCACACGGTAATGTCCACGTTGCTCTTGTATTCCCTACCGTTTCTGATCGTATAAAAAGTAGGAGTCCTTCCCTCATTCAAGACGTGTAGATTCGTCTCCAAGAGTACTCCGAGCACTTCCCTTCCTCGGTGGTCCTCTGAGTCACTGCCCCACCATGGACTCCATGAATTAAAGTCCCCCCCTATTAGAATGTATTTTGTTTTTAGATTTTCCACAATAGTTTTGAGTTGTAATAAGTATGAGTCTAGGGGCTGGCTGTCCTCGAAGTACACGGAGACGATTCCGAGTTCCCAGTTATTCGATTTGAGGATCGCAACGGCTATATTCTCTGTGGTGGCTGTAGGGCATTCGACGATCTGCATGTCGTTATCAAATATTACAATTGCAGCCTTAACGGGTTTTGTCCGATTCTGCGATCGCTGAACTACCCTAAAGCCACCACTTTGCGCGATTTCTCCTTTCGCACCCACATAGGGTTCCTGAACGAGGGCCAGACTAATCCCACCCTTTTGTGCCTCCAGGAACATTTCTTTTAGGGCCAGCTGCTTTCTTTGGAGGTTAGCTTGGATGAATTTATACCCTTCGCTTGTTTCGCCCGAGGAGCCTTTAGCAATAGGCCACCCTCGCCCTTGCCAGAGCATCCCATTTCTTTCTTATCGGACAGCTTTCGTCGAAGCCATTGTGGTCCGCTCGATCTTGCTTGGCACTCTGGCAATTGCGACAGGTGGGCTTGTCTCCAGCCTTCCACAGTTCGCATTCGCTGCGCAGGTGTGGGCCCGCGCAGTGGCTGCAGGTGTCTACGGACTCTTTGCAGTTCTTTCGCCCGTGACCATACCCGAGACACCTGGAGCACTGCGTCAGTGGAGACTGGTCTTTTACGACCACACGCTGAAGGTCGATGTGCACCCTCCCGGTGGTCGTAAGCCGCTGCCAAACCGTCGGCGACACCTGCAGGACAACGTGGTTTTCGAGCGAATTCCTTGCTCTCCTTCGGTACCTCACGCTTGCCCTATATTCGCCGTCCGGTATCGTCCCCAGCACGTTCCCATTTTGCCGCTTTAGGGCACCCAGTATATCTTCATCGGTATTAATGCTAAGGACGTTTAGCAGAATGACAAGCGGATCCCTATTTTCCACCTCCTGAGTCAGGAGTGTTGGGCTGCCAGTCTTCAATTTCTCTACTACTCTGGCGAGCTCGTCTCGCGACTGGCAGCCCAGCACTACCTTTTGATCTCTGGCTTTTCTCAACCTGTCCACTCGCACGCCGGATGTCTTTGCGTTCACGGCAGTTCTTATTTTGTCGATTATGTCTTCGCTTTTGTCGTGAGCGTCGACCGAAGACACCACCATCGAGTGGAAAGATTGAGGCAGCTGGGAGGTGGCTCCAGCGGGCTTGACGGTCGCCGCCATTGCCGCGTACGTAATGCCGTCAGTAACTGTGTTCATCTTTTCTATATTTTTATCAATTTTTTGTACGTGGTCCCTGACGACCCCGATGTCGGCCCTGGCCGCGACCACCAATTCTCGCTGCTGCTGTAGCTCCTCCATGACCTCCCTCGCAAAGTCCGCCGCCGTTGCTGTAACGGTCTGGGTGACGGGAGGCGGTGTCCCTCCGTTGAGCCGCAACACGATCGTGTAGAGGCTCGAGAGGCATTCGATGACCGTCTCCTTTATTGTTGACTTTATGTTCCCAGACTGCTCCAGTTGAAGTTTGGCCTCCTGGAAGAGCCGGTTCGCAGTGGTCGCCAGCTCTCCGAGGGGGCCCTCCGCGGCCGACTTCACCAGGAAGGGCATTTCGGTTGACGGGGGCTTAATTGGGGGTTTCTTTTTAGACTCTGGGTCCATGTGCTTTACAGAGGTGCTCCCTGTATTGGGAGGTTTGCTTGTTGCACTCGATAGTGTTGGCGCCATTGGAGAGAGATTTATTTTAGTCTTAATCTAATTTGAAGAAGTTGGAGGTGTAAGGGGCCTCCAACTGTCAATAGCCTTAAATAACCTTAACCTAACCTTATGGTCAAATCACTAAGTGGTGTATAGGGCCAGAACTAAACTAGTAGGCAGTGTATAGCTGCCAAGGTCTGATTTACTTAAAACTAATGTAAACAATTTTGAAAAAGTTGGAGGTGTAAGGAGCCTCCAACTGTCAATAACCTTAGCCTAACCTTTACAGTCAAATCACTAAGTGGTGTATAAGGCCTGTGATGAGAATTGAACTATTAAGCAGTGTATAGCTGCCAAAGTCTATATTCCTTAAATTAATTTAAATTTTTTATTTTCTAGTATGGGCAGTGTAAAGTCTGCCCAGTCGAGTATACTTAACTAATTAAAGATAGATTCACTGTCTAGCTTGAGCAGTGTAAAATCTGCTCAGTCAGGAAAAACCACTTAAATAATTTAATAAGAATCAAATTTAATGTCAATTTCTTGTGATTCCTAAGTCGGTGTATTAGTGTAGAGAGCTGTGAGTAGATAAAATGGGCCCTCTGTACTGCCAGACACGAGACTGCAAAATCAGAATTTCGAATTTCCCAGTCCCAAATTCCGCGGCTCTCACGTCGGTACTGCTGGTTACCACCTCAGTAACTAGGATAGGGTGGGTGGGGGGGCCTTTTTTTCCGCGTTTTCCGCGCGAAAATTGTCGGAAAAGCGGTCAGGCGCACGGTCCTCACGCGCGGGCACCGTCCGAGTCGGAAAAGACCGGAAAACTACGAAAATTTGGGGTATAAATTTTGCCGAAAAATTTTGTAAGTGAAAATTTTTTGAAAATTTTAATTTTGGATTTTCTTTCGCAGGACGCTGGGGCCGGTGGAAAGCAACGCCCTGAGAGATTTTCACGTGAAAATTCGAAGAACCGGGACAACGACGCAGGATTTATGCAGTTTCTTTAAGCAAATCTATGAATTTTGTATGAGAAATTCCACTTAGCTATATCAGCTCGGTACAGATGTCTATGCTGTGATCGGCGCACGATTTTCCGCGTTTTCCGCGCGAAAATTGTCGGAAAACGCGGTCAGGCGCACGGTCCTCACGCGCGGGCACCGTCCGAGTCGGAAAAGACCGGAAAACTACGAAAATTTGGGGTATAAATTTTGCCGAAAAATTTTGTAAGTGAAAATTTTTTGAAAATTTTAATTTTGGATTTTCTTTCGCAGGACGCTGGGGCCGGTGGAAAGCAACGCCCTGAGAGATTTTCACGTGAAAATTCGAAGAACCGGGACAACGACGCAGGATTTATGCAGTTTCTTTAAGCAAATCTATGAATTTTGTATGAGAAATTCCACTTAGCTATATCAGCTCGGTACAGATGTCTATGCTGTGATCGGCGCACGATTTTCCGCGTTTTCCGCGCGAAAATTGTCGGAAAAGCGGTCAGGCGCACGGTCCTCACGCGCGGGCACCGTCCGAGTCGGAAAAGACCGGAAAACTACGAAAATTTGGGGTATAAATTTTGCCGAAAAATTTTGTAAGTGAAAATTTTTTGAAAATTTTAATTTTGGATTTTCTTTCGCAGGACGCTGGGGCCGGTGGAAAGCAACGCCCTGAGAGATTTTCACGTGAAAATTCGAAGAACCGGGACAACGACGCAGGATTTATGCAGTTTCTTTAAGCAAATCTATGGGTTAGGTTAGGTTAGGTTAGGTTAGGTTAGGTTAGGTTAGGTTAGGTTAGGTTAGGTTAGGTTAGGTTAGGTTAGGTTAGGTTAGGTTAGGTTAGGTTAGGTTAGGTTAGGTTAGGTTAGGTTAGGTTAGGTTAGGTTAGGTTAGGTTAGGTTAGGTTAGGTTAGGTTAGGTTAGGTTAGGTTAGGTTAGGTTAGGTTAGGTTAGGTTAGGTTAGGTTAGGTTAGGTTAGGTTAGGTTAGGTTAGGTTAGGTTAGGTTAGGTTAGGTTAGGTTAGGTTAGGTTAGGTTAGGTAGGTTAGGTTAGGTTAG
>NW_027189015.1:15000-22264 GCF_902806685.2 Maniola hyperantus | reverse complement strand
TTAGGTTAGGTTAGGTTAGGTTAGGTTAGGTTAGGTTAGGTTAGGTTAGGTTAGGTTAGGTTAGTTAGGTTAGGTTAGGTTAGGTTAGGTTAGGTTGGGGCGCCAGCCAGGTAACCTCCCAGTGTGCTTGGGTGCTGCGGTTTCCTTTTGGATACGTCCGGGGGGAAGAGCAGTATTCGGGCCGGTGCGCCCCGGTAACATGGCCAATAATTCCTCTATGTGGATATTGTTGGTTATGGCTAATGACCTGGCAGGGGGGGGAAGGTCTCTCCGCGTGTCCCTCTGGTTAGCAGAGGGCACAGTGGATGAGACTAGGGTAAACACCCCAGCGGGTAGAGAGCGGTGACGCTTATCGAGAGGAAGAAAAACTTCGTTAAAAATAACCGAAGCGGGCGGGAAACGCCCACCTAATCTCAAGGTTTGACGCCTGCCGATGGGATGAGTGGCTGATGGGGATCAGTCGTTAAGGCGTCATGTGGGGGAAACTGGGGTTAAAAAAAAAAAAAAAAAAACATGGAAAAAGCGTCGTATGAAAATTCTACCCGTGAGGGTCCCGCTAGCGGGGAATCCCTTGGTGTTTCGGACAGCCGGAGCATCGGCCCCATCGTATACGGGGGGGCCAACCGACGTTCAATGGGGGTAGGTTCACGAATGGAGGGTAAAGAAGTTGGAAATGTGCTGGGGGAAATAGGAGAAGAGGAGAAGAGAAGAGGAGAAGATGAGAGGGAAGAGGTGGTAATGGAGATAGGAGAGATATGCGGTGAGATAGGGATCACAGAACCGAGCGAGGTGGCGTTGTCGTTACCAGGATCTGACATGATCGTGGAGTGCAGATCCAGGTCGGGTTCTGAATCCTCTGTAGTCGTGTCGGGTCCGGGCCGCTTGTGGCAAGTGCAAGGCATAAAAAGGCCACGTCTTGGGGAGGATGCTTCGGTGTCGACTGATGATGAGCTGTCGGAGACACCGAAGCCCAGAAGGGGACGTCCCCCTGCTAGTAGTAAATCTACGGGATCGGCTAAGGCCAAGGCCGAGCTGGCCCGGAGGAGGCGTCAGGAAATCTCTGAAAAGGCGGAGGAGGATCTGCTTAGAGCCTCCGTCGTCAGTCAGTACAGGAAGGAGCAGGGACTCTCTGATTCATCAGCAGCAAGATCGGTGGAGTCCGGGCCAGCAAGAGAAAAACTGTGGCTCGGGTCCAACAACAAGTGGCTGGATGATCTGGCGGCAATTACAACGGTCGCCACAAAGTCCGGCAATCTTAAGGGGACATTTGTGCGTGTACTGAAGGATGCTGTGGCCTCCATTAAAGAGGCTGTGGAAGCCCTCAGCTCGCGCTCAATCTCAGAGGAGACCCAGAAAACTGCAGGCCGACAACACGCGCCTTCAGGCTGAAATGGCCAGCCTCCGGTAAGAGATGGCCAACATAAAAAAGGACATGGAGAGTGTGCGGAAGCAGGGTTCCGTGCCCTCTCCCTTGGATGGGCTGAGGAGCTGCCCCCTGTTGTCGCAGCCTCCTCAAAAAATAAGAAAGGACGACGCACTGAACCACCTTGGTTGCGTCCCCAATGGAGGAGATCTGTCGCTCGGTGATGGTCCAGGTGGAGAAATGCTTAATGCCCGCCTGGCCTCCTTCGAGGACAGGCTCCTCCCGGAGAAGCTACTCCGCCCCCACTGGCGGCAGATAGAAAAAAGGAGGTAGATCCCGCACCGAAGCAAGCAGGCGCAAGCCGGACTGCAAAAGAGATGCGTCCCCGCAGAGAAGACACCCACCGAAGAGGAGACGCACCATGCGCCACCTTCTGATTCATCCTTCAAACCTACTCCCAATGAGGGTGTTTGGCAGAAGGTTGGAGGGAGGAAAGAAGGGGAAGAAGAAGAAAAAGAAAAAGACGAGGGGGAAAACTAGCGCGCACGGTGGTGGACCGCCCCTCGCAGTCACGAGGTCAGTCGCAGGCCGCAGTCACAGTCGCAGCAAAGGCAGGAACCCTTGAAAAAGACTCGAAAGCTTCGCCCGCCTCGTTCTGCTGCAGTAGTGATAACGCTGCAGCCGGGAGCTGAGGAGAAAGGAGCTTCCTATAGCAAGGTGATACAAAAGGCCAAGGAAGTATCTCTCTGTCAGACTTTGGCGTTGCCGCAGTGCGGTTTAAAGTGGCTGCGACTGGAGGGCGGATTTTGGAGCTCCCAGGGGCTTCTCAGGGAGAGAAGGCGGACGCTCTTGCCCATAAGATTAGGGAAGTAATAGGTGAAGAGTTTGTGCGAGTCTCTAGGCCCACCAAATGCGTCGATATACGTGTTTCGGGCCTGGATGACTCTGTCACCAGTAGTGACGTGGTGACCGCCGTGGCACGTACAGGGGGCTGTTCTGCTGACCAGGTGCGTGCCGGGGAGGTTGTCCGCAACTTTTCGGGCCTTGGTACGGTATGGCTGCGTTGCCCAGTCATGGCTGCAAAAAAGGTGGTGGAAGGAGGCAAACTTTTAGTGGGCTGGGTTTCGGCCCGCGTTAATTTGCTTGACGAGCGACCCCAGCGGTGCTACCGCTGCTTGGAAAGGGGGCATTTGAGGGCGCAGTGCATCGCTGGGACTGACCGCAGTGACACTTGTTACCGATGCGGGCAGGTTGGTCATAAAGCGAAGGACTGCTCGGCTGCACCACATTGTAGTGTGTGTGCGGCAGCTGGTAGACCGGCGGATCATCGGGGGGGCAGTGGCGCATGCAATCAGCCCAGAAAGCCCAGAATGAAGAGTGGCAAAGATGTCGATGGCCCCCGGGTCTCCTCGCAGTCTGCCAGCCCATCCATGAACAATCGGGCTGAGGAGGTTCAGATGGCCGTTGGATAATAAATGGCCCTCAGATTTCTCCAAGCGAATATTAACCACTCTGCTAGAGCTCAGGACCTCCTGTTCCAGAGTATAGCGGAGTGGTCAATACACGTGGCCGTGGTCGCCGAACCGTACTACGTCCCATCGGGTGACGATTGGGTGGGGGATCACGATGGCTTGGTGGCTATCACAACCCGGACTGTTGCTGGATCTCCGAACTTCGAAAGAGTTGTGAGGGGGGCGCGGATATGTCTCAGCACAAGTGGGTGACGTCACAGTGATTGGCATCTACTTCTCACCGAATAGAACTCTGGCAGAATTTGAGTCGTTCCTGGTGGAGCTCGGGGCCCAAATCGACCGGAATCGCTCGGACCAGATGCTCGTTGCCGGTCGATTTTAATGCCAAGTCTATGGCGTGGGGATCTCCGTTGACTGATGCACGTGGTAGGGAGCTTGAGGAGTGGGCGCTCTCGACGGGGCTGTCAGTGGTAAACCGGGGGGACGGCTTACACGTGCGTGCGGCAACAGGGTGGTTCCATTGTAGATATCACCTTTGTTGATGCTGCTCTGGCACGCCGTGTCTATGGTTGGGAAGTATTGGAAGAAGAGGAGACACTCTCTGATCACCGATATATTCGGTTCGCAGTTGCCTCATCTGCAACATCTGTAAGCGGTCCGAGTCAGGCCTCTCAAGGCAACAATCCTCGCTGGTCATTGAAGCGCTTGAACAGAGAGGTCTTATATGAGGCGGCATTAGTTGAAGCATGGGTGACGGGATCTGAAAGCCCAGTGGAGGTGGAGCGGGGGGCCGAGTCATTCGGCAAAGCCATGAAGCAAGTTTGCGATGCAGCTATGCCACGAGTCGGTCCCTGCCCTCCAAAAAATGCAGTGTACTGGTGGTCGATGGAGATAGCGCAGCTACGCAGATCCTGCGTGGCAGCGAGACGCAAGTACCAAAGATGTCGTCGCCGTCGAAATCGGAATGAGCCAGAGGAGGTGCGCCTCTACGCGCTCTACAGGGAGGCTGTCGTGACCCTACAGGTGGCCATTAGAACGGCGAAGGATCTGGCAGAAGAGGAGATGCTTGAGAGCCTCAATGCTGATCCATGGGGGCGGCCATATAAAATGGTCCGACGAAAGCTGCGCCCCTGGGCACCGCCACTCACACAAACTCTTCAGCCTCAACAGCTGGAAATGGTGGTGGAGTCGTTGTTCCCGGTCATTCAGGAGTCACCACACATGGCACCACCCACAGGTGAGGAGGATGAGACCGTCTCTCACGCGCCGGAAGTCTCCGAGGGCGAACTAAAGGCGGCGGTGCTGCGGCTCCGAGCCAAAAACACTGCTCCGGGCCCTGATGGAGTGCACGGCCGTGCATTAGCAGTGGCTTTAGGTCCATTGGCGCCTCGACTAAGGGGGCTGTTTAGCACGTGCTTGAGGCAGGGTCAGTTTCCACGTCCTTGGAAGACGGGGAAACTGGTTCTACTACGCAAGGAGGGACGCCCAGCCAATTCGCCATCAGCGTATAGGCCTATAGTATTACTGGACGAGGTAGGCAAGCTCTTCGAACGTGTGGTTGCCACGCGTATAGTCCGCCATCTGGAAGAGACAGGGCCAGGTCTCAGCGACCATCAGTTTGGCTTCCGCCGGGGCCGGTCCACAATTGACGCAGTCGCACGGGTGAAGGCCCTGACGGATGATGCTGTTTCTCAGGGTGAGGTAGTCTTGGCGGTGTCTCTTGACATCGCTAATGCTTTTAACACCTTGCCTTGGAGCAGTATCAGGGAGGCGCTGAGATTCCATGCGATGCCGGCATATCTCAGGCGAATCGTGGAGGCCTATCTGTCAGACCGAGCCATTGTCTACCCGGCGCATGATGGGGAATGGGTAAGGCGAGAAGTCCAGTGCGGTGTTCCACAGGGTTCAGTTCTTGGACCTCTCCTGTGGAACATCGGTTATGATTGGGTACTGCGGGGGGCTAACGTGCGGGGTGTTGATCTGACGTGCTACGCGGATGACACTCTTGTGACAGCTCGAGGTAGCAACTTCAGGGAAGCGCGCGTCTTAGCGACGGCTGGAGTGGCCCAAGTCGTAGCGCGTATCCGGCGGCTGGGACTTCAAGTAGCCCTCAACAAATCCGAAGCTCTGTGCTTCCATGGACCAAGGAGAGCACCTCCGGCAGGCGAATATCTGGTGGTAAGCGGAGTTTCCATCGCTGTCGAGTCGACGATGAAGTACCTAGGACTTGTTCTCGACAGTCGTTGGAAATTTGAGGAGCATTTCCGACGCCTGGCCCCCAAACTAATTGGAGCTGCTGGGGCACTCGGACGGCTCCTCCCAAACGTGGGTGGGCCAAGTGCCAGCTGCCGCCGCCTGTATACGGGAGTGGTGCGGTCGATGGCTCTTTACGGGGCACCTATCTGGGCGGATGCTCTGACCGCCTGCACTTGTACCCTGCTGCGAAGGCCGCAGCGAGTCATGGCGGTCAGAGTGATAAGAGGTTATCGCACCATTTCCTGTGAGGCGGCCTGTGTTTTGGCAGGGACTCCTCCATGGGACCTGGATGCGGAGATGCTGGCAGAGATGCACCAGCGAAGGGTGGATGCCCGATTACGGGGAGAACACCCTACCTCCGCAGAAATTGCTGGGTGGCGGCGAAATGCGCAGGCCGAGCTCGTCCACCAATGGTGGGGGAGACTCGAATCACCCAGCGCAGGTCACAGGACAGTGGCGGCGATCCGGCCCGTTCTTCAACAGTGGGTGGAGAGAGGGCACGGAGTACTTACCTTCCATCTTGTGCAGGTTCTTTCGGGGCACGGCTGCTTCGGAAGGTACCTGTGCAGGATCGCAGGTAGAGAGCCTACTGAGGAGTGCCATGAGTGTGGCAGCGCCGTAGACACGGCGCAACACACTCTGGCAGAGTGCCCAGCATGGGCTGAGTCGCGAGAGACGCTCGTGGCGGCAGTGGGGCAAGACCTCTCCCTGCCGGCCGTGGCCAAAGCCATGGCGGGCAGCGATGGGTCTTGGAAAGCGGTAGAGTCCTTTTGCGAGGAGATAATGTCGCAAAAGGAGTCGGCGGAGCGCATGAGAGAAGATGATTTCGACTCTCATGCCATCCGTCGTAAGAGGGTCGGGCGTAGGCGAGCCGCCCACGACCGCCGCCTACCCCCTTGAGAAGGACTCTCGGGCAATGGACGCGGGGAGTCTATCGTCCGGAAAGAAACCAGTCCTCGAGTCGGGAGGCGCACCTTCGTGTTCCTGGTGCGCCTCAGACGGTGTGTAGGGATTTTATTGGTCCCCTGAGGTGGGTCCTTAGCAGGCGCCGCTGGCTGGGTTGCGTGAACGTGTTTGGCCCCGTAGCCCAGCCACCAGGCGATGCGTGGAACATCGTGGGGTTTTAGTCGGTAAGAGTCCGACATAACCTCCGTACCTCCCCGGGTGCGGTGGCATCCATGAGGATTTCCCCACGGAAAAAAAAAAAAAAAAAGGTTAGGTTAGGTTAGGTTAGGTTAGGTTAGGTTAGGTTAGGTTAGGTTAGGTTAGGTTAGGTTAGGTTAGGTTAGGTTAGGTTAGGTTAGGTTAGGTTAGGTTAGGTTAGGTTAGGTTAGGTTAGGTTAGGTTAGGTTAGGTTAGGTTAGGTTAGGTTAGGTTAGGTTAGGTTAGGTTAGGTTAGGTTAGGTTAGGTTAGGTTAGGTTAGGTTAGGTTAGGTTAGGTTAGGTTAGGTTAGGTTAGGTTAGGTTAGGTTAGGTTAGGTTAGGTTAGGTTAGGTTAGGTTAGGTTAGGTTAGGTTAGGTTAGGTTAGGTTAGGTTAGGTTAGGTTAGGTTAGGTTAGGTTAGGTTAGGTTAGGTTAGGTTAGGTTAGGTTAGGTTAGGTTAGGTTAGGTTAGGTTAGGTTAGGTTAGGTTAGGTTAGGTTAGGTAGGTTAGGTTAGGTTAGGTTAGGTTAGGTTAGGTTAGGTTAGGTTAGGTTAGGTTAGGTTAGGTTAGGTTAGGTTAGGTTAGGTTAGGTTAGGTTAGGTTAGGTTAGGTTAGGTTAGGTTAGGTTAGGTTAGGTTAGGTTAGGTTAGGTTAGGTTAGGTTAGGTTAGGTTAGGTTAGGTTAGGTTAGGTTAGGTTAGGTTAGGTTAGGTTAGGTTAGGTTAGGTTAGGTTAGGTTAGGTTAGGTTAGGTTAGGTTAGGTTAGGTTAGGTTAGGTTAGGTTAGGTTAGGTTAGGTTAGGTTAGGTTAGGTTAGGTTAGGTTAGGTTAGGTTAGGTTAGGTTAGGTTAGGTTAGGTTAGGTTAGGTTAGGTTAGGTTAGGTTAGGTTAGGTTAGGTTAGGTTAGGTTAGGTTAGGTTAGGTTAGGTTAGGTTAGGTTAGGTTAGGTTAGGTTAGGTTAGGTTAGGTTAGGTTAGGTTAGGTTAGGTTAGGTTAGGTTAGGTTAGGTTAGGTTAGGTTAGGTTAGGTTAG
>NW_027189015.1:0-12500 GCF_902806685.2 Maniola hyperantus | reverse complement strand
TCGGTTTCAAAGCGTATTTTTGCGAATCTCGGGCAATCCAGCAGCAAATGAAGTATATCTTCATTCACCTCTGGATCGCACTGGCACGATGGACTCGCCTTGCACTTGAATTTGTGCAAGTAGTATGCGAATCCACCGTGTCCCGATAGAACTTGTGTTGTGGTCGAGTCCAGTTTTATCGTCCGTATGATTTTGTAGGCGTTCCTGACGTCTGGCAGAAAAGCTTTTGTTGTGTTGGCGGTGTCGCCTTCACTATATCTCTTCTGCCAGACGTCAAGGGTAGCTTGTCTGATTTGTCTTTTAACATACGAAACGGGGCAGGCGTCGTAATCCGCTTTGCTCTTTTTGTGGAGAGCTGCCTGTTTGGCCAGCTCGTCAGCGCGTTCGTTGCCCTCGATGCCCACGTGAGCTTTTATCCAATACAGTCGTATTTCCTTGCCTTGTTGGCGGAGGTTTGCTATTTGCTTCCTTATTGCAAAGGCCAAGGGGTGAAATGACCTGTGGTTTCTCAGCAAGTCCAGTGACGACCTGGAGTCGCTGAGAATGCACACCTCATCGTCCTTCCCCTTGGAGAATTTTTCAATTGCCCTTCGGAGAGCAAATAACTCCGCTTGAAACACGGTACAGTAAGGCTCGAGTCTCAGCTTCATGGAAGCCGTCTCCTTTCCATCTTTCCATATTGAAATGGCCGCTCCGACTTTGTCCTCAATCTTACTCCCGTCGGTAAAAATGAGAGTGCCTTGCAGGTTGTGTGCCTCGACGGTTTCAGGTTGAAGATCTTCAAGGTTGGAATAATCGACGGCAATGGTTTCCGCTGGATGCTCGGCCTCCAGGAAGCTGATTCTTTCCTCTAATTTCCTGTCTTCAGGTAGGCATCGAAGGGGACGACCGCGCTTCGCTTCGTACAGTTGAGCGTGCTCAGAGATTCGCAAGTCCAAAGGAATCAGTCCGGCCAGAACTAGCGCCGCGTGCAGTGATACCGTCCTATAGGACTTGCAAATCTTTTGAGCGAAGCCTCGTTGTATTGTGTTAAGTTGCTTTTGGACAGTTATCTTCTCGGCAGCTTTGGCCCAAACGCTAGCAGCATACATAACAATTGGCTCGATGACGGCCACGTAAATCGTTCTTATGACTTCCGGGTTTAATCCCCACGTAGTCCTGGCCGTTCGGGCCAATTGTTTGTAAATATTTAAAGCTTTGACTGCAGTGTTTGCTACGTGTTTATTAAAGGTTAGTTTCTCGTCTATTGTTAGGCCTAGTATTTTGATTTCTTTAGTGAGTAAGATTTCTGTGCCGTTCATCTTTAAATTTGGTGTTTGGTATTTAAGTTTCTTCGTCAGGATCATGGCATGGGTTTTTTGCGCTGCAAATTTTAATTTGTTTTCTGCACCCCAAGCGTTTATAAGGTCCAAGGTTTCGTTTGCCTTATTTTGGATGCACTGCGAGTCCTTCCCGGAAAACACAAGAACGACGTCGTCCGCGAAGGCCTGGCAGTATACCCCTTTTTTGTCCAGATCATTGAGTAGAGGGTTCAACAGGAGGTTCCAAAAGATGGGTCCCCCTATCGAACCCTGCACGCAGCCCTTTGTTGTCGGTTTTATAACCGTTTTGCCCGCGTAGGTCACTTGGACCTGCCTGTTTTCGAAATAACTGTTTATCAGGCGTTTTAAGTTTTTGGGGCAGTTCATTTTATGAAGCTGATCCTTAATGGCCGGCCACCAGGCGCTGTCAAAGGCGCCCTCTATGTCTAGTGAAACCAGGGTAACAATGTTCTTGTTGTTTATCTGTTCCCTTATATGGTTCACCAGATCACAGAGAGCGTCCTCCGTGCTGCGCTGGGGGACGAAGCCATATTGCCTGGTGTTTAATTTTGGCAAGATGTGATATTTTAGCCTACTTATAAGCATCTTTTCCAGTATTTTGCCGAAGATTGACAAGAGCCCTATTGGTCTGTAAGATTTGGGATGGTTGTAGTCTGTTTTGCCCGGCTTTCTTAATACGACAATCGTGGCCACCTTCCAAAGACTCGGGAACAGAGACAACTCCAAACATTTATTCGCTATACTCAGGAAAAGCCCCGGGTCGTGGTTTATGGCGGCGGTGCAGATATCTGCCGTGAGCCCGTCCGAACCCGGAGCCTTTTTTGGGTTGAAGCTATTTACTGCGTGCTGTAGTTCAGTTTCGGTAAAGTAAGGATCGTCTATGCCCCCGTCGTTTTGGATGGATGTGCGCCCTCTGATTTCGGTGTGTTTCGGGGTGTCTTCCAGGACGTTGTCATCGGGGAAGAAGGTCGATGTTATGTATTCGGCAGAGTCTGCGGGACTGAGTGCGACTCCGTCTTTAACCATGGGCTTGTCGTCCGTTCTCCTTTGTGTAGATCTTATAACTCTATACACTCCGTCCCACAGACTCTCCCGATCCTGTTTGGTGCAGAACTGCTTCCAGCTGGTGGTTTGTGCGTGCTTTGCTTCCTCTTCGTATATTTGTTTTGTTTCTACGTAATCTTTTACAACATGTGCACGACGGGAGGGAGCAGCGCATCTGATTCTCCTTTTTTTTGTAGTTACTTCTCTTTTCAGGAGTTCAAGTTTAGCAGTCCACCATGGTAACTTAAAATGGTCTTTAGGTTTTAGTTTTGGGATGGACCTATTGCATGCATTTATGACATTTTCTACGTATTTACCAACTAATTCGTCTAAGTCCTTTTTATTTAATATTTGTCTCACTTTGGTCTTATCTATGTCTGTCTCTTTTAATTGTTTATCGAGTTCTTTCTTAAAGATGGTCCATTTCGCTTTATTGGTAAAGTATTGTCTTGTAGTTAAAGTTTTGTTGTGTGTAGTTGGTTTTTCTAATTGTAAATTGAATTTAATTGTATTGTGGTCAGAGCTGGTGAAGCCCTGATCCACTGTCCAACCGTCGACTTTACCCAGAAGGTCGACACTGCACGTTGTAATGTCGACCCTGCTGCTATATATTTTGTTGTTCCTGACAGTTAAGAATGTGGGCTCGCTCCCGTCGTTCAATATTTGCAGGTCAAGCTCGTCTAAGAAAGAAGCCAGCTCTGCTCCCCTATGGTTCTCTTCCGAGCTACCCCACCAGGTGCTCCAGGCGTTGACGTCTCCGCCAAAGATAATGTTACTTGACCCTTTTTTGGTGATTATCTTGCGTAAGTGCTCCAAGTAAGGTTCGAGGGGTTGGTCTTCTTCGAGGTAGGCCGATATAAGGTTAACTACACGATCTTTGGTCTTGATGGCAACGTAGGCGATGTTTTCTGTCGTCAGGAATGGGTCTTCGTGGATTTCCCAGTTCTGGTTATGCACCAAGATCGCTGCCTTTACCGGCTTACCTCGATCTTTTGTTTTTTGAATAACTCTAGTTCCTGAATACTGGCCCACTATCCCCTCGGCCCCCACATAGGGTTCTTGTATTAGGGAGACGTCAACCCCACTGTCTCTGGCTCCTTTCAGCAGCTCCTGGGTAGCTAGCTTCTTCCTTTGCAGGTTCGCCTGTATTACCGTTATCCCATTGACCACTTTAGCAGTATGAGACACTAGAGCGAGCTATAGTGTCCCATTTTTTCCTGATGGGGCACTCTAGATCGAATGCGCTGTGTTCCGTCCTCTCCAGCTTCGCTATGTGGCAGTTTCTGCAACAGGCCACGTCGCCGACGGTCCACGAGGGGCAGGTCGAACGGAGGTGCGGCCCAGCACAGTGACTGCACCTGTCCTCTGCTTCTTTGCACAGGCGGCGGCTGTGGCCGAAGCCGAGGCACCGCGTGCACTGGACCAGAGGAGACTGGTCGAGGACGAAGCACCGCTGGAGGTCTATGTGCACCCTTCCCTGACTTGTCAATCTCTGCCATACTTTGGGTGATACTTGCATCACCATGTGACACTCGTGGGGATTCCTGGCAGGCCTGCGGTATTTCGGGACTACCCGGTACTCGCTATCGGGAATGCCCACGAGCGCATCTGCATTCTGGGTTTTTATTGAGGCTACCACCTCGTCGTCGGTGTTGTACGACAGCATGTTCTTGATGACGATAAGAGGGTCCTTGTTTTTAGCCTCGTTAATCTGTAGGCAGTCATCCACTTTCAGCTTGTCGGTCAAGCGGGTTAGTGAGTCTTTGGATTCGCAGCTTATTACTACCTTTTGGTTTCTGGCTTTGCGGATCCTTTCCACCCTGACTCCACTAGCTCTCGCGTCTGCGGCACCTCGGATTCTCTTGAGTACATCGTCGCTCGTGTCTTTCTCGTCCTTCGAGGATACGATAATCGAGTGATTTGGGTTAGGTATTGACTTAGGCTTCGGGCCCGCTGCAACCTCGGCGTATGTCACACTTCTCCTACTCTCTTCGACAACAGCCGCTAGCTGGCTGCTGGCTTCATTGAGCCGTTTGGTAATTTCCATGGCCAGAGGGAGCGGCTGCTGTTGACTGGTCTTGGAGAGTGCATCCAGTACGTCGAAGTTCACGATCTGACGCAGTGATTTTACCTCGCTTAGCACCTCCGCGATAGGGGCTCTTATGTCCACTGCTTTGACGCCCTCCACGAGCTCTTCCAGTCGTGCGGTCTGCTGTTTTTCTAGGCTCAATGCCTGAGACGTCGCCTGGGAGCGGGCCCGCTCCAGCTGCAACTGCAGAGTCTGTCGGGACTCACTGAGCCGCAGAACTATTTCATATAGTCCTGCGAGGTTCTCCAGAACCTTCTCCTTGATGGAGGTTTTTAGATTCCCCGACTGTTCCATTTGTTCCTTCGCTTCCTGAAGAAGGCGGTTCGCTGCAGCTGGAAGGGTCGAAAGAGCGGCCTGTGTAGGCTCGCCAGACGACGCCCTACTAGACACACTCGGGGTCGGTGACGACTGGCTGGAGGTCTTTGATGCGGGGGCTTCGCCACCTGAAGGCTTGGGGGCTTCGCTGCCCGAAGGCTTAGGGTCTTCGGCGCTAACCGAGCGAAGAAGCACTTTCCTTCCTAAGGGCACGGTTTTCTTTGATTTTGCGCCTGGCGCGTTGCCCGACATGGCGTCTGAGATATAAAAATCAGATTTAATGTGAGTTTTTAGTGATTCCTAAGTCGGTGTTTTAGTGTAGAGAGCCGTGAGTAAATAAAATGGGCCCTCTGTACTGCCAGACACAGGACTGCAAAATCAGAATTTCGAATTTCCCAGTCCCAAATTCCGCGGCTCTCACGTCGGTACTGCTGGTTACCACCTCAGTAACTAAGATAGGGTGGGTGGGGGGGCCTTTTTTCCGCGTTTTCCGCGCGAAAATTGTCGGAAAAGCGGTCAGGCGCACGGTCCTCACGCGCGGGCACCGTCCGAGTCGGAAAAGACCGGAAAACTACGAAAATTTGGGGTATAAATTTTGCCGAAAAATTTTGTAAGTGAAAATTTTTTGAAAATTTTAATTTTGGATTTTCTTTCGCAGGACGCTGGGGCCGGTGGAAAGCAACGCCCTGAGAGATTTTCACGTGAAAATTCGAAGAACCGGGACAACGACGCAGGATTTATGCAGTTTCTTTAAGCAAATCTATGAATTTTGTATGAGAAATTCCACTTAGCTATATCAGCTCGGTACAGATGTCTATGCTGTGATCGGCGCACGATTTTCCGCGTTTTCCGCGCGAAAATTGTCGGAAAAGCGGTCAGGCGCACGGTCCTCACGCGCGGGCACCGTCCGAGTCGGAAAAGACCGGAAAACTACGAAAATTTGGGGTATAAATTTTGCCGAAAAATTTTGTAAGTGAAAATTTTTTGAAAATTTTAATTTTGGATTTTCTTTCGCAGGACGCTGGGGCCGGTGGAAAGCAACGCCCTGAGAGATTTTCACGTGAAAATTCGAAGAACCGGGACAACGACGCAGGATTTATGCAGTTTCTTTAAGCAAATCTATGAATGGTTAGGTTAGGTTAGGTTAGGTTAGGTTAGGTTAGGTTAGGTTAGGTTAGGTTAGGTTAGGTTAGGTTAGGTTAGGTTAGGTTAGGTTAGGTTAGGTTAGGTTAGGTTAGGTTAGGTTAGGTTAGGTTAGGTTAGGTTAGGTTAGGTTAGGTTAGGTTAGGTTAGGTTAGGTTAGGTTAGGTTAGGTTAGGTTAGGTTAGGTTAGGTTAGGTTAGGTTAGGTTAGGTTAGGTTAGGTTAGGTTAGGTTAGGTTAGGTTAGGTTAGGTTAGGTTAGGTTAGGTTAGGTTAGGTTAGGTTAGGTTAGGTTAGGTTAGGTTAGGTTAGGTTAGGTTAGGTTAGGTTAGGTTAGGTTAGGTTAGGTTAGGTTAGGTTAGGTTAGGTTAGGTTAGGTTAGGTTAGGTTAGGTTAGGTTAGGTTAGGTTAGGTTAGGTTAGGTTAGGTTAGGTTAGGTTAGGTTAGGTTAGGTTAGGTTAGGTTAGGTTAGGTTAGGTTAGGTTAGGTTAGGTTAGGTTAGGTTAGGTTAGGTTAGGTTAGGTTAGGTTAGGTTAGGTTAGGTTAGGTTAGGTTAGGTTAGGTTAGGTTAGGTTAGGTTAGGTTAGGTTAGGTTAGGTTAGGTTAGGTTAGGTTAGGTTAGGTTAGGTTAGGTTAGGTTAGGTTAGGTTAGGTTAGGTTAGGTTAGGTTAGGTTAGGTTAGGTTAGGTTAGGTTAGGTTAGGTTAGGTTAGGTTAGGTTAGGTTAGGTTAGGTTAGGTTAGGTTAGGTTAGGTTAGGTTAGGTTAGGTTAGGTTAGGTTAGGTTAGGTTAGGTTAGGTTAGGTTAGGTTAGGTTAGGTTAGGTTAGGTTAGGTTAGGTTAGGTTAGGTTAGGTTAGGTTAGGTTAGGTTAGGTTAGGTTAGGTTAGGTTAGGTTAGGTTAGGTTAGGTTAGGTTAGGTTAGGTTAGGTTAGGTTAGGTTAGGTTAGGTTAGGTTAGGTTAGGTTAGGTTAGGTTAGGTTAGGTTAGGTTAGGTTAGGTTAGGTTAGGTTAGGTTAGGTTAGGTTAGGTTAGGTTAGGTTAGGTTAGGTTAGGTTAGGTTAGGTTAGGTTAGGTTAGGTTAGGTTAGGTTAGGTTAGGTTAGGTTAGGTTAGGTTAGGTTAGGTTAGGTTAGGTTAGGTTAGGTTAGGTTAGGTTAGGTTAGGTTAGGTTAGGTTAGGTTAGGTTAGGTTAGGTTAGGTTAGGTTAGGTTAGGTTAGGTTAGGTTAGGTTAGGTTAGGTTAGGTTAGGTTAGGTTAGGTTAGGTTAGGTTAGGTTAGGTTAGGTTAGGTTAGGTTAGGTTAGGTTAGGTTAGGTTAGGTTAGGTTAGGTTAGGTTAGGTTAGGTTAGGTTAGGTTAGGTTAGGTTAGGTTAGGTTAGGTTAGGTTAGGTTAGGTTAGGTTAGGTTAGGTTAGGTTAGGTTAGGTTAGGTTAGGTTAGGTTAGGTTAGGTTAGGTTAGGTTAGGTTAGGTTAGGTTAGGTTAGGTTAGGTTAGGTTAGGTTAGGTTAGGTTAGGTTAGGTTAGGTTAGGTTAGGTTAGGTTAGGTTAGGTTAGGTTAGGTTAGGTTAGGTTAGGTTAGGTTAGGTTAGGTTAGGTTAGGTTAGGTTAGGTTAGGTTAGGTTAGGTTAGGTTAGGTTAGGTTAGGTTAGGTTAGGTTAGGTTAGGTTAGGTTAGGTTAGGTTAGGTTAGGTTAGGTTAGGTTAGGTTAGGTTAGGTTAGGTTAGGTTAGGTTAGGTTAGGTTAGGTTAGGTTAGGTTAGGTTAGGTTAGGTTAGGTTAGGTTAGGTTAGGTTAGGTTAGGTTAGGTTAGGTTAGGTTAGGTTAGGTTAGGTTAGGTTAGGTTAGGTTAGGTTAGGTTAGGTTAGGTTAGGTTAGGTTAGGTTAGGTTAGGTTAGGTTAGGTTAGGTTAGGTTAGGTTAGGTTAGGTTAGGTTAGGTTAGGTTAGGTTAGGTTAGGTTAGGTTAGGTTAGGTTAGGTTAGGTTAGGTTAGGTTAGGTTAGGTTAGGTTAGGTTAGGTTAGGTTAGGTTAGGTTAGGTTAGGTTAGGTTAGGTTAGGTTAGGTTAGGTTAGGTTAGGTTAGGTTAGGTTAGGTTAGGTTAGGTTAGGTTAGGTTAGGTTAGGTTAGGTTAGGTTAGGTTAGGTTAGGTTAGGTTAGGTTAGGTTAGGTTAGGTTAGGTTAGGTTAGGTTAGGTTAGGTTAGGTTAGGTTAGGTTAGGTTAGGTTAGGTTAGGTTAGGTTAGGTTAGGTTAGGTTAGGTTAGGTTAGGTTAGGTTAGGTTAGGTTAGGTTAGGTTAGGTTAGGTTAGGTTAGGTTAGGTTAGGTTAGGTTAGGTTAGGTTAGGTTAGGTTAGGTTAGGTTAGGTTAGGTTAGGTTAGGTTAGGTTAGGTTAGGTTAGGTTAGGTTAGGTTAGGTTAGGTTAGGTTAGGTTAGGTTAGGTTAGGTTAGGTTAGGTTAGGTTAGGTTAGGTTAGGTTAGGTTAGGTTAGGTTAGGTTAGGTTAGGTTAGGTTAGGTTAGGTTAGGTTAGGTTAGGTTAGGTTAGGTTAGGTTAGGTTAGGTTAGGTTAGGTTAGGTTAGGTTAGGTTAGGTTAGGTTAGGTTAGGTTAGGTTAGGTTAGGTTAGGTTAGGTTAGGTTAGGTTAGGTTAGGTTAGGTTAGGTTAGGTTAGGTTAGGTTAGGTTAGGTTAGGTTAGGTTAGGTTAGGTTAGGTTAGGTTAGGTTAGGTTAGGTTAGGTTAGGTTAGGTTAGGTTAGGTTAGGTTAGGTTAGGTTAGGTTAGGTTAGGTTAGGTTAGGTTAGGTTAGGTTAGGTTAGGTTAGGTTAGGTTAGGTTAGGTTAGGTTAGGTTAGGTTAGGTTAGGTTAGGTTAGGTTAGGTTAGGTTAGGTTAGGTTAGGTTAGGTTAGGTTAGGTTAGGTTAGGTTAGGTTAGGTTAGGTTAGGTTAGGTTAGGTTAGGTTAGGTTAGGTTAGGTTAGGTTAGGTTAGGTTAGGTTAGGTTAGGTTAGGTTAGGTTAGGTTAGGTTAGGTTAGGTTAGGTTAGGTTAGGTTAGGTTAGGTTAGGTTAGGTTAGGTTAGGTTAGGTTAGGTTAGGTTAGGTTAGGTTAGGTTAGGTTAGGTTAGGTTAGGTTAGGTTAGGTTAGGTTAGGTTAGGTTAGGTTAGGTTAGGTTAGGTTAGGTTAGGTTAGGTTAGGTTAGGTTAGGTTAGGTTAGGTTAGGTTAGGTTAGGTTAGGTTAGGTTAGGTTAGGTTAGGTTAGGTTAGGTTAGGTTAGGTTAGGTTAGGTTAGGTTAGGTTAGGTTAGGTTAGGTTAGGTTAGGTTAGGTTAGGTTAGGTTAGGTTAGGTTAGGTTAGGTTAGGTTAGGTTAGGTTAGGTTAGGTTAGGTTAGGTTAGGTTAGGTTAGGTTAGGTTAGGTTAGGTTAGGTTAGGTTAGGTTAGGTTAGGTTAGGTTAGGTTAGGTTAGGTTAGGTTAGGTTAGGTTAGGTTAGGTTAGGTTAGGTTAGGTTAGGTTAGGTTAGGTTAGGTTAGGTTAGGTTAGGTTAGGTTAGGTTAGGTTAGGTTAGGTTAGGTTAGGTTAGGTTAGGTTAGGTTAGGTTAGGTTAGGTTAGGTTAGGTTAGGTTAGGTTAGGTTAGGTTAGGTTAGGTTAGGTTAGGTTAGGTTAGGTTAGGTTAGGTTAGGTTAGGTTAGGTTAGGTTAGGTTAGGTTAGGTTAGGTTAGGTTAGGTTAGGTTAGGTTAGGTTAGGTTAGGTTAGGTTAGGTTAGGTTAGGTTAGGTTAGGTTAGGTTAGGTTAGGTTAGGTTAGGTTAGGTTAGGTTAGGTTAGGTTAGGTTAGGTTAGGTTAGGTTAGGTTAGGTTAGGTTAGGTTAGGTTAGGTTAGGTTAGGTTAGGTTAGGTTAGGTTAGGTTAGGTTAGGTTAGGTTAGGTTAGGTTAGGTTAGGTTAGGTTAGGTTAGGTTAGGTTAGGTTAGGTTAGGTTAGGTTAGGTTAGGTTAGGTTAGGTTAGGTTAGGTTAGGTTAGGTTAGGTTAGGTTAGGTTAGGTTAGGTTAGGTTAGGTTAGGTTAGGTTAGGTTAGGTTAGGTTAGGTTAGGTTAGGTTAGGTTAGGTTAGGTTAGGTTAGGTTAGGTTAGGTTAGGTTAGGTTAGGTTAGGTTAGGTTAGGTTAGGTTAGGTTAGGTTAGGTTAGGTTAGGTTAGGTTAGGTTAGGTTAGGTTAGGTTAGGTTAGGTTAGGTTAGGTTAGGTTAGGTTAGATTAGGTTAGGTTAGGTTAGGTTAGGTTAGGTTAGGTTAGGTTAGGTTAGGTTAGGTTAGGTTAGGTTAGGTTAGGTTAGGTTAGGTTAGGTTAGGTTAGGTTAGGTTAGGTTAGGTTAGGTTAGGTTAGGTTAGGTTAGGTTAGGTTAGGTTAGGTTAGGTTAGGTTAGGTTAGGTTAGGTTAGGTTAGGTTAGGTTAGGTTAGGTTAGGTTAGGTTAGGTTAGGTTAGGTTAGGTTAGGTTAGGTTAGGTTAGGTTAGGTAGGTTAGGTTAGGTTAGGTTAGGTTAGGTTAGGTTAGGTTAGGTTAGGTTAGGTTAGGTTAGGTTAGGTTAGGTTAGGTTAGGTTAGGTTAGGTTAGGTTAGGTTAGGTTAGGTTAGGTTAGGTTAGGTTAGGTTAGGTTAGGTTAGGTTAGGTTAGGTTAGGTTAGGTTAGGTTAGGTTAGGTTAGGTTAGGTTAGGTTAGGTTAGGTTAGGTTAGGTTAGGTTAGGTTAGGTTAGGTTAGGTTAGGTTAGGTTAGGTTAGGTTAGGTTAGGTTAGGTTAGGTTAGGTTAGGTTAGGTTAGGTTAGGTTAGGTTAGGTTAGGTTAGGTTAGGTTAGGTTAGGTTAGGTTAGGTTAGGTTAGGTTAGGTTAGGTTAGGTTAGGTTAGGTTAGGTTAGGTTAGGTTAGGTTAGGTTAGGTTAGGTTAGGTTAGGTTAGGTTAGGTTAGGTTAGGTTAGGTTAGGTTAGGTTAGGTTAGGTTAGGTTAGGTTAGGTTAGGTTAGGTTAGGTTAGGTTAGGTTAGGTTAGGTTAGGTTAGGTTAGGTTAGGTTAGGTTAGGTTAGGTTAGGTTAGGTTAGGTTAGGTTAGGTTAGGTTAGGTTAGGTTAGGTTAGGTTAGGTTAGGTTAGGTTAGGTTAGGTTAGGTTAGGTTAGGTTAGGTTAGGTTAGGTTAGGTTAGGTTAGGTTAGGTTAGGTTAGGTTAGGTTAGGTTAGGTTAGGTTAGGTTAGGTTAGGTTAGGTTAGGTTAGGTTAGGTTAGGTTAGGTTAGGTTAGGTTAGGTTAGGTTAGGTTAGGTTAGGTTAGGTTAGGTTAGGTTAGGTTAGGTTAGGTTAGGTTAGGTTAGGTTAGGTTAGGTTAGGTTAGGTTAGGTTAGGTTAGGTTAGGTTAGGTTAGGTTAGGTTAGGTTAGGTTAGGTTAGGTTAGGTTAGGTTAGGTTAGGTTAGGTTAGGTTAGGTTAGGTTAGGTTAGGTTAGGTTAGGTTAGGTTAGGTTAGGTTAGGTTAGGTTAGGTTAGGTTAGGTTAGGTTAGGTTAGGTTAGGTTAGGTTAGGTTAGGTTAGGTTAGGTTAGGTTAGGTTAGGTTAGGTTAG
Source organism: Maniola hyperantus (assembly GCF_902806685.2). Taxonomy (NCBI): domain Eukaryota; kingdom Metazoa; phylum Arthropoda; class Insecta; order Lepidoptera; family Nymphalidae; genus Maniola; species Maniola hyperantus. The sequence continues at coordinate 1,003 of NW_027189015.1, read as the reverse complement.
GTTAGGTTAGGTTAGGTTAGGTTAGGTTAGGTTAGGTTAGGTTAGGTTAGGTTAGGTTAGGTTAGGTTAGGTTAGGTTAGGTTAGGTTAGGTTAGGTTAGGTTAGGTTAGGTTAGGTTAGGTTAGGTTAGGTTAGGTTAGGTTAGGTTAGGTTAGGTTAGGTTAGGTTAGGTTAGGTTAGGTTAGGTTAGGTTAGGTTAGGTTAGGTTAGGTTAGGTTAGGTTAGGTTAGGTTAGGTTAGGTTAGGTTAGGTTAGGTTAGGTTAGGTTAGGTTAGGTTAGGTTAGGTTAGGTTAGGTTAGGTTAGGTTAGGTTAGGTTAGGTTAGGTTAGGTTAGGTTAGGTTAGGTTAGGTTAGGTTAGGTTAGGTTAGGTTAGGTTAGGTTAGGTTAGGTTAGGTTAGGTTAGGTTAGGTTAGGTTAGGTTAGGTTAGGTTAGGTTAGGTTAGGTTAGGTTAGGTTAGGTTAGGTTAGGTTAGGTTAGGTTAGGTTAGGTTAGGTTAGGTTAGGTTAGGTTAGGTTAGGTTAGGTTAGGTTAGGTTAGGTTAGGTTAGGTTAGGTTAGGTTAGGTTAGGTTAGGTTAGGTTAGGTTAGGTTAGGTTAGGTTAGGTTAGGTTAGGTTAGGTTAGGTTAGGTTAGGTTAGGTTAGGTTAGGTTAGGTTAGGTTAGGTTAGGTTAGGTTAGGTTAGGTTAGGTTAGGTTAGGTTAGGTTAGGTTAGGTTAGGTTAGGTTAGGTTAGGTTAGGTTAGGTTAGGTTAGGTTAGGTTAGGTTAGGTTAGGTTAGGTTAGGTTAGGTTAGGTTAGGTTAGGTTAGGTTAGGTTAGGTTAGGTTAGGTTAGGTTAGGTTAGGTTAGGTTAGGTTAGGTTAGGTTAGGTTAGGTTAGGTTAGGTTAGGTTAGGTTAGGTTAGGTTAGGTTAGGTTAGGTTAGGTTAGGTTAGGTTAGGTTAGGTTAGGTTAGGTTAGGTTAGGTTAGGTTAGGTTAGGTTAGGTTAGGTTAGGTTAGGGT
>NW_027189014.1:0-22077 GCF_902806685.2 Maniola hyperantus | reverse complement strand
TGAAAGTGAGTTAGGGGTTATTACTAAAAAACTTCAAGACTTAGAAGATTTATTAAAAAAGTGTTCTGACACTAAAGATAGACATGCCCTCTGTAGGTCTAAAGCTTTAGCTTCACATTTGTACTTTAGAATTTTGAGAATACAGTGTTCCGAACTCAGCTTAATAAGTAGGAAGAGTGAATTACATACAAAGTTGCAGAGTTTGATTTCCAGATTAGATGCTGACAATGAGTCGTCTCACGACGAATCACTGGATTCCGAGAGTACCGCCGTTGACTGCACTGGTGATAAAAATGTTGCCAAGTGGAAGTTAAATTTCAACGGACAGGGTGATCCGCGCAGTTTCATCGAACGCGTTGAGGAATATAAAAGATCTTATGGCGTTTCAGATGGAAAATTATTTGTTTCTGCATTTCATCTTTTACAGGCCGAGCATTGTTATGGTACAGAGGCAACAAATGTCAAGTTTCGTCTTGGTCAGAATTGAAAACTTTATTTTTAGAGGAATTTGATGCAGTAGATTATGACTACAGGTTGCTAGGTGAAATTCGAGCAAGAACACAAGGCTCTGAAGAACCTGTGTCTATCTATTTCGCTGTAATGTTTGGCATGTTTTCAAGGTTGTCAACACCACTTTCCGAAGAACAAAAGTTACAAATTTTATTACATAATATTCGCCCTTTTTACTCAGAACAATTAGCTCTTGTTGACATTAAGTCTGTCGCAATGTTGAAGGAAAAGTGTCGCAAACTAGAGGCTGCGAGGCAGCGTTCCGCCTTATTTTCTGAGCCTACTAACAGTAAGGCAACTTTAAGTTCAGAGTTTGCTTACAAACAAGTGACAAAACAGATAAACACACTTTCAGTCACACCTGCACCTAAGGTTGATACAAGTAAAGGCACTGATTTTACGAAAACAAATAAACAACTATGTTACAAGTGCGGCAAGGGTAACCATTCCTTTAAATTTTGCAGGACAGTTCCGAAATTTATTAGATGTTTTTCGTGTGGACGTCAGAACTTTACAGTAAAGACATGTCCAAGTTGTAGTAAAAAGGCGATTAGTAAACCCGCTCCGGACAAAAATTCAAAAAACTAATTAGTAAGAACTGTGCAGAGACACAAGTAAAGAACTTGGTCATTAACAACAAAACATCCCTTTTACCTGACACAGTTCTGTATTCAGTGGATAAACGAGACTTTAGGCCACATTTAAAGGTTTTTGTCGACGGTTTTGAGATTACAGGTTTACTAGATTCCGGTGCTTGCGCGTCAATTTTGGGTAACCAGGCGCACAAGGTTTTTTTGAGATTCGGTTATAAATTGCATAGCAGTATTGATACCACATTTTCAGTGGCAAATGGAGACAAACTTGATTGCATGGGTTATATGTTTATTCCGATTACTTATAATTCCGTAACTCACATAATAAAATTTTTTGTAGTACCCTCTATAATAGCGGATGTTATTTTTGGCTGTGACTTTTGGAAAACATTTCAGTTAGCCCCTGGCATTTTGATAATTTAGAATTAATTAAGGCACCTTCTCAATTTTACAATATTTGTGCGATTGATAATGAACAAATTCATACCATCACTTCTTTTGAAAACTTATCATCTCAACAGAAAGAATTAGCCCAGTCTGTAGTAAATAAATTTTTAGATATTTCTTCAACGAAAATTGGATTGGGTAGAACAAAATTAATTGAACATGTTATTGACACCGGTGATGCCTTGCCAATAAAAATAAACAATATCCACTTTCTCCCGAAAAGAAGGCAGCTTTAAGTAAAGAGTTAGATAGGATGCTGGAAATGGACGTAGTTACTCCGAGTGAAAGCCCTTGGAATAACCCAGCAATTTTAGTGAAAAAGGCAAATGGAGACTGGAGATTTTGCCTAGATTGCAGGAAATTAAATTCAGTGACAAAGGGGGATTCATACTCAATACCGTACATTCCACAAATTCTAGATAGCTTGAAAGAGGCAAGGTTTTTATCATCGATTGATTTAAGTTCAAGTTTCTGGCAAATTCCGTTAGCTAACGACTCTCAGGAAAAAACCAGTTTTACAGTTCCTGGTAGAGGGTTATTCAAATTTAAAGTCATGCCGTTTGGCCTATGCGGTGCACCAGCACGACAGCAGAGGTTAATGGACCAGTTATTTAATCAAAATTTTTGTAGTGATATTGAAAATGGAATAGTATTTTGTTATATAGATGATATTGTTATTTGTTCTGCTGATTTTGAAACCCATTTAATTTTATTAAACAGAGTTCTGGATAAACTAAAAATGGCTCAACTATCCATAAATTTTGATAAATGTAATTTTTTAGAAACTCTTTGAAATATTTAGGGTATATAGTGGATGAATTTGGTTTACGCACAGATCCTGGAAAAGTTGCCGCAGTTTTGAACTTTCCGACCCCAAAAACTGCACAGGAGGTAAAGATTTTCCTAGGCACTTGTTCTTGGTACAGGCGCTTTATTAGGAATTTTTCAACCATCGCTGCACCACTCAATAGACTAACGAGTAAAGGAAAGAACGCACCTAAATTTGAGTGGAGCGAACAGGCAGAGGTAGCATTTAATACATTGAAGAATGCGTTGGTAACCGCACCTGTTCTTGCGGTACCGAATTTTGAAAAACCATTCAAAATACATTGTGATGCTTCTGCATATGGTGTTGGCGGTATGCTGACGCAAGAAACCGATGGTTGCGATCATCCCATTGCGTATGTCAGTAGGAGCCTAAATAAAAACGAAAGGAATTACAGCGCGACGGAACGCGAGGCTCTAGCTGTGATTTTTGCAGTGGAGAAATTTCAGGCTTATTTTGGTTCCAAGCCAGTCACAATTATCACAGACCATGCATCCCTAAAGTGGTTCTTAAATTTAGAAAATCCCTCAGGACGTCTCGCCAGATGGGGTTGTAGATTATCACAGTATAATTTTGTTATCGAACATAGGAAGGGTTGTGATAATGTAGTTCCGGATACCTTGTCGAGACTCATACACGTAGATGTAGTTGGTGATCGTAATGATAACTCTAGTCAACAAGTTTTGGTAGATGACTGGTATGACAAAACATTTAATGGCTGTAAAATCAACCCAGCAAATTTTCCGAATTTTAGTATTTTGAACGATAAACTATATCGTTACAGTAAATGTAAGTACCAGCTTCTCAGTGAGTTCGACTGGAAAGAGGTAGTCCACAAGAACGACATCCTTAGAATTATGCAACAAAACCATGCAGATGCAACTGCAGGTCATTTTGGTGTGTTCAAAACTCATCGCAGATTATCCCTCAGATATTTTTGGCGTGGAATGTATAAGGACGTGGTTGAGTACGTTAAGAATTGTGATACTTGCTCTGCGTATAAACACACGACATCAGCCACTCCAGGTCTGCTAGGGAAGCCTAAAGTCTGCGAGAGACCTTTTCAGGTCATTTCGGCTGATTTAGTCGGACCTTTGCCTAGGTCTAAATCAGGATTTACATTTCTTTTTGTGGTGACGTGTTGTTTTTCGAAATATACAATGTTGTTTCCGTTACGGCGTGCCACAGGTGCCGCTGTTGTTAAAGCGCTAGAGAATTTTGTATTTTTGAACCATAGTGTTCCAGAGACTGTGATTGTGGACAATGGGTCCCAATTTACAGGATCTGAATTCCGTAATCTCATTAAGCGTTATAATATTCCGAAATTACACTACACACCACTGTACACTCCGCAAGTTAACCTTGTTGAGAGGTACAATAAGGTTGTTATGACTGCTGTAGCCGCTTTTGTGAAAGATAACCACAGGTCCTGGGACGAAAACCTGTACAAGGTCCAGTTCGCCATAAACAGTGCGGTTAATGAATCCACTGGATTCTCCCCGTTCTTCCTTGTCCACGCTAGAGAACCGGTTTTAAATGGTTCCTTCTATAAGGACACGGATAAGGAGTACGAGGCCGGAATTCCAAGGGAGGAATACGCAGGAAAGTTTGGATCTTTGGAGGACATATTTGGTCAGGTTAGGAGAAATTTGTTTCAGGCTCATGCAGAGTATGCAACGCATTACAACTTAAGGCGTAGGTCTGCAAGCTATTCTGTTGGGGACATAGTGTGGAAAAAGACCTATCCACAAAGCGACGCTACAAATTTTTTCGCAGCTAAGCTGGCACCTAAGTATGAAAAGTGCAGGGTTGTCAAGGTTTTGTCACCTTTGGTTTACGAACTAGTTAGAGTAGCTGACAACCACCCAATAGGCACTTGGCATATTAAGGATATTAAGAAGTAGATATTTGCCATTACTTAGTTTGGTCTAAACTGTTTGAATATTTAAGTTATCAATATTCAATTAGGAATTTGTATGAGTGTAGTGATGTTCTGAATTAACAGTTACATTACCATGGTTCAGTTGAGGATGAATGTAGTGGATGTATGTAGGGATGAATATGTGATGATTGGAATGCTTGTGGTAGACCAACCGGTAGAGAAAGTAAAAATGCAAATATCGTACTTTGGGGATAACGAAAAGGGGGGGTTTTTGTGTTTTGTTTTCGTTTTCCTTCTAGATAATGGATCATTTCTGTTATTTTTCCGATTCTGTTCCGAGATCTATTTTCTAGGAGAGTTATTTCGTTTTTTTTTTCTCATATTCCGATTTTGATTCGGTTTTATTTTTCCGAATGGGATAGAGAACGGTTGCCATATCAGATGGACCCGTTCACAACCAGTTTTTCCGTATTTGTTGAGTAACAAATATTAAGATGGTAGTTTAAAAGAGTGAACCACCGTAGGCCTAGACGCATTCTATCAGTCAGCTGAAGAATGATGCCAAGATGTTTCCACTCAAGTGTCTTAGACACCATGAAGTTTTTTGTATATATTCTTTTTAGAAGTTAGGGTTGTGTAGTTAAGTATAATGTATAAAACCTTACACTGTTTTCAGTATATTTATTTTGTTAGACAATTTTCCTTGTTAGTAGTAGATGTGCGTTCACGCGTAACTTCTGTGTTTTTTTTTGTTTGTTTGTTTCAGGCAAATTGTTAGTAGTTGTTGGATGACGCTGAGGGCAGCGTGGTTCAACCTGTTGAACCTTTTCGTAGGAGGGGAAGTATTGTGACGTTGTAAATTTTGAACTACTAATTAGCGTTTCGCTTTTAATTAAAATCTATTTTGTTCAAAGTATGTTGGTGCCACCTAGCATCAAGGTGCAGAACTACGCGTGGGTCGATGTTCAGAGTTCATTCGAGCCACAATAGATGGCGTTTGCTTCGTTGTCAATTGTCGTAAAAATAAAACAAAATAATTAAATAAAACCATAATATCATTTGTTTATTGTTAAGTCATTAACAAAACGGTTCTTATAATATATCCTTAGGTTCCGCAAATATTCAAAAATGAATTGGCTTTATGATCAAACTAACAGAGCGGCCACACTCGGGTTGCGTCTGGCAACACCGATTGCTGAGATTTAGAATTTTCCTGGAGTCAACATGTGAAGACGAATTTTTTTCGTTCCAGGAAAATCTCACTTCTTTTCGCCCATGGCTTCGCCTGGAAAAATACAATAGTCATAAATTTTAGTCATCCTAACGTATTTTCAATGTTTCATCAGTTATGGTGAGTGAAAAATCAAGTAATGTGGATTCGACAAAATGGCGGTTTGGTTAGAGAAAATCCTAATCTCATGATTTCTTTCAGTTCCAGTTATTTTAACTTCCCAAATAAATGAGGATAATGGGTTGTGGGTGGACTTCTGAAAACCATTGGTGGCCAGGAGTTCAATAGGTGAGTTGTGTTTGATCGGGAAAATTCCACGTGTCGAAATTCTCACACAGCACAAATTATAATCTTGTTTTTCTTTGTTACAGGGTTTACGTTTTTAATTTTACGTTTACGTTTACGTTTACGTTTACGTTTTACGTTTAGCTTCAGTTTTCCGTTTTAGTTTTCCGTTTGCGTTTTCGGTTTTCGTATTTATTTCTTTTGCACATTCACGTTGACAACTTAATTGCTATGGATAAGACTTGGTGAAAATCTTTGTAATGAAACATTTCGGTTGTGAAGAATCAAATAAATTGAGTTTTGGATCTTGGCCGATGCTGTCCAGCTACCTTGCAGTCTTCGCACCTACAAGTAAGCAAATGTTTGTATCCTGCAACAGTTTAGTGAACCTTCTTAGTGTATGTGTACAGTAAGAACCCTGTCTTTACTACTGAGCTTTTATTTTGAAACAATTTTATGAATTTTACTGTGTCATTGTCTATTCCATGCCAATGGCATCTTAAATTTAAAACATAGATCTTATGTACTATCTACCTAAGTCATTCTAATGTATCTAAATTAAGTCTTGGCATTAAGCTAGAATAACTAAGCATTATTAGCCATCATTCTGTATTAAGCGACCCCGGTAAAAGTTACATTAAAAACAATTTTGCCTAACATCTAGCAAATTTCATTTATAACACCTCATATGCATTACAAGGGAGTCGACGGCTAGCTTCTATTCTTTACTAGGTAGATAGATCAAGTAAAGTAAATTAAAATTATTTTTTTTTTCCTCTAATCTTTGTAAGGTGGTAGATTATTCCGTATCCGGGTATATTTCTATTCCGCCCAATTTATCACCCTTACAAAAGAGATTGTGCAATGGTTTGATGGCTGTTACTTTACACTTTTAACACATAACCTAAAATACAACAAAATCTGTTTCTAAATGTCACTTTAAACTACCAGCATTCAATTAAACTTAACATGTTTTGTGTGTGAAGTAGCTTTTATCATAACCTTAACACAGCTCTAAACAAAATTTCAACAAAATAATGAAGTATCAAGTCACTGAAAAAAAAATTGTTCATAACTTCATACTTGAACTTAATGTAATCTCTGGATATAGTTTATATATTTAGTTTCACAAGTTGTAACTCTTAGTATTTATAAATGTATGTGTGTAACTAGTTAACAGCACATAGCGTTTCAAAACTTTAATTATACTCGGTTACCGGAATTTTCAAACATAAGATGTACTTACTATTGAAAGCAATACCCAACAACAACTCAGTTAAGTAATGTTTATTACTAAACTGAAGGCAAACATTCACTTATACACCTCCAAGGTAAGTCAAATAACATAATTGAACGGCATAAACACCATTTATAATGTGTTAATTAAATAAGAAAAAAAAAACCAATGTTGGACTATACTCAGAAAATTACTTAAACTATCAAACAAAATTTCTAACTATTAGTTATTATTTAGTTAGTTAACCATAAAAACAGCTTAGTGCTCTTTGCAATGTGTCACTACCTAGAAAATTGTACAATCAGCGGAGTACATTTCATAAAATTCACAAAATTTCTCAAAATATACTGAAATAACTATATAAAAAAACGTTCGGGCGCCATTTGCAAGGGTGATAAATTGGGCGGAATAGAAATATACCCGGATACGGAATAATCTACCACCTTACAAAGATTGGAGGAAAAAAAAATAATTTTTCTTACTTGATCTATCTACCTAGTAAAGAATAGAAGCTAGCCGTCGACTCCCTTGTAATGTATATGAGGTGTTATAAATGAAATTTGCTAGATGTTAGGCAAAATTGTTTTAATGTAACTTTTACCGGGGTCGCTTAATACATAGTGATGGCTAATAATGCTTAGTTATTCTAGCTTAATGCCAAGACTTAATTTAGATACATTAGAATGCCTTAGGTAGATAGTACATAAAATCTATGTTTTAAATTTAAGATGCCATTGGCATGGAATAGACAATGACACAGTAAAATTCATAAAATTGTTTCAAAATAAAAGCTCAGTAGTAAAGACAGGGTTCTTACTGTACACATACACTAAGAAGGTTCACTAAACTGTTCCAGGATACAAACATTTGCTTACTTGTAGGTGCGAAGACTGCAAGGTAGCTGGACGGCATCGGCCAAGATCCAAAACTCAATTTAACTTGATTCTTCACAACCGAAATGTTTCCTTACAAAGATTTTTACCAAGTCTTATCCATAGAAATTAAGTTGCCAACGTGAATGTGCAAAAGAAATAAATACGAAAACCGAAAACTAAAAACGGAAACGCAAACGGAAAACGGAAACGGAAACCCTGCAACAAAGAAAACAAGATTATAATTTGTGCTGTGTGAAAATTTCGACACGTGGAATTTTCCCGATCAAACACAACTCACCTATTGAACTCCTGGCCACCAATGGTTTGCAGGAGTCCACCCACACCCATTATCCTCATTTATTTGGGAAGGTAAAATAACTGGAACTGTAAGGGAAATCATTAAATTAGGATTTTCTCTAACCAAACCGCCATTTTGTCGAATCCACATTACTTGATTTTTCACTCACCATAATTGATGAAACATTGAAATACGTTAGGATGACTAAATTTATACTATTGTATTTTCCCAGGCGAAGCCATGGGCGAAAAAGAGTGAGATTTTCCTGGAACGAAAAAAATTCGTCTTCACATGTTGACTCCAGAAAAATTCTAAATCTCACCAATCGGTGTTGCCTGACGCAACCCGAGTGTGGCCGCTCTCATTTAGTTTGATCATAAAGCCAATTCATTTTTGAATATTTGCGGAACCTAAGGATATATTATAAGAACCGTTTTGTTAATGACTTAACAATAAACAAATGATATTATGGTTTTATTTAATTATTTTGTTTTATTTTTACGACAATTGACAACGAAGCAAACGCCATCTATTGTGGCTCGAATGAACTCTGAACAATCGACCCACGCGTAGTTCTGCACCTTGATGCTAGGTGGCACCAACATACTTTGAACAAAATAGATTTTTATTAAAAGCGAAACGCTAATTAGTAGTTCAAAATTTGCAACGTCACATGTTCTTATACCTTTTATAGTATTAATTGAAACAATTAGTAATATTATTCGCCCAGGAACTTTAGCAGTTCGTTTAACTGCTAATATAATTGCAGGACATTTATTATTAACTTTATTAGGAAATTCAGGTATAAATATACCTAATTATTTATTAATCATTTTAATTTTCACACAAATTTTATTATTAATTTTAGAATTCGCAGTTGCTATTATTCAATCTTATGTAATTACTATTTTAAGAACTCTTTATTCTAGAGAAGTTAACTAATGAAATCAACTCATAATCACCCTTATCATCTAGTAGATTTTAGTCCTTGACCCTTAACAGGAGCTATTGGAACCATAACTCTTGTTACAGGACTAATAAAATGATTCCACAATTTTAATATAAATCTTTTAATTTTAGGATATTCAATTATTCTATTAACAATATATCAATGATGACGAGATATTTGTCGTGAAGGAACATTTCAAGGAAAACATACATTATTAGTTTCTAATGGACTTCGTTGAGGTATAATTTTATTTATTATTTCTGAAATTTTTTTTTTTCATTTCTTTTTTTTGAGCTTTTTTTCATAGTAGTTTATCCCCTAATATTGAAATTGGAACTACATGACCTCCAACAAGAATTATCCCCTTTAATCCTTTCCAAATTCCCTTATTAAATACAATTATTTTAATTAGATCAGGAATTACTGTTACATGAGCTCATCATAGATTAATAGAAAATAATTTTACTCAAACTATACAAGGATTATTTTAAACTATTATTTTAGGAATTTATTTCACCATTCTCCAAGCCTATGAATATTTTGAAGCCCCATTTACCATCACAGATAGAATTTATGGATCAACTTTTTTTGTGGCAACAGGATTCCATGGACTACATGTAATTATTGGAACATTATTCTTACTTACATGTTTTATTCGTCATTTAAATAATCATTTTTCTAATAATCATCATTTTGGATTTGAAGCTGCAGCTTGATACTGACATTTTGTAGATGTAGTATGATTATTCCTTTATATTTCAATCTATTGATGAGGAAATAATTAATTATTTATATAATATATATTTAGGTACAGAAGTAAAATTCAATTTTAAAAAAACACAATTTACTAACACAAAACCAAATACTCTTACAATTATCAAACTTTTAATGATTGGAACAAAATTTAACACGAAAGACACAAAAAGTAAAAGTCAGTAATAAAGAAAAACATAATTCAAACCAGACCACGATGAATACAGCACAAAAATCAGTAGCGAAATGAGCCCAGTGCTCGGGCGCGCTCAGCTTTTATAGCTAAGCTCATTAAGAGAAGTGGCGTGACCTAAGATGGCCTCTCCTGACTGTGCGGCGTCCTCGCCCGCCATCATAGCCAGAAAAGGTCGTGAGATCTTCTCTGCGGAGACTTGCAGCTGGTGCCGCAACGCTGTCGGCGTGCGGTGCGTGAGGGAAGACCGGTGAGGAGCTCGCCGAAAGGAGCGATGACTCTGCCTCTACCGCTGGAGGTGCCGGGGCAGACTCAGGTGCGGAAGGAGGACCAGCACCTGGGCCAACTACTTCATAGTCATCACCTGAAATTAGCTTCGATATAGCACAACTCCATAGCTATAAATGGTAACACAATGGGTAAGCAATTCGAAATGCGACTTAGTATTCGCTAGACAAATAGATAAATCATTTAGTTTTATGGGGTGTCCCTATCACCTAGAGGAGGTGACACCTATCAACCTATGAGACGTCTCAAACCTAGCGCGCGCTTCTTCTCGTCATCTTCAGACCGCCAGACTCGGGCAACGGTCTATGGAGCAGGAACTTGAGATGACCTTCATCAGACCACCAGACTCGGGCAACAGTCTATGAAAGTGCATCTCAACCAGCCACCGTTGAACTTCCCTTGAGGAGTAAAGCGTTACCGTGATTTGTTTAGTCATAGCACAAAAATAGAAGTCGTGGATCAGTCCGTCAGTAGATAAGTACGTAAGGGAGCAAGCAAGGCCTTTTTAGTAAGGAGGGTGAGAGTTTTGGGGCTATGATTAACAAAATCACGACTTTCATCTTCACCACCACAAAGTAGTCAACAAGCTGAACTCACATTCGAAGAAAGTACCACACGCATCCGGGCACCACTCTCCTTGCCAGGGCACCATGCCCTCCGCCGCCACCTGAGCGGTCTTGCCATACGACCCACTCAGCAGCTCTAGCTCGTAGCAGCCGATTCAGGACCTTCTATGGACCTCACATGCCAGAGTCAAACTTCCCCTTTGACTGGGAATACTTGATCACCAACACCGTGCCTCCAGCCTTCAACACGCGAGGTGGACGACGATTCTGGTTAGCATAGGCATCCTGCCGGGACTGATTTCACCTCAGCAGCTTACTTGCCCTGGAGCGTCACGTTTCACGCCATGCCACTCGATCAAGCCGTGCAGTTTCAGCAACCACATTGTTGTGTGCTGGTGAGGAACTCTGGAGACCTGCTTGTTTGATATACAAACCAGGCAGTGAACCACATGCTTGACTACGAACTCACGTAGCCCAAGAAACTAGAGGTACTTCAGGGTCAGGTCCAGAGTCTTTTCGACAAAGACTTGCAGCAGACTAAGACGGTATCACAAAAAACACGCTTCCGCTCCTACTGGTGAGTAGCGGTAATAGAGCGTAACACTTTAGTACACATACCGATGATAGTCTAGCTGTCCCACTTACAGATACTCGACGAGCGTGTCCTGATCTGCGACCTGCACCATCTAAACCCAGTTGCTCGGCTTGGTTATGCCGTTGACTTAAAGGGTTGCAGCTAAGATAGTCGCCATAACACATCATCGTGCGCTTTTAGTACTCAAAGGTGAAGATGAAGTCATGGAAATAAATCCACTTACGGGTAACGCGCAGAAGCAGCAGCGCTCGGTGGCTGTGAAAGCGTTGTAGTTGGTCACACCCTTAAACTGAAGACAAACCAAATGGTGGCGGAAGTTGCTTCCAGCACGTAGGAGTACTACCTACTCACCGCACCCTGGGTAAACCTTGCTAAAACAGGCGACCACACGCTTCTTGCCGTCGTTGTGGGTCCACCTCAGCGCCGGGCCATAGCCGATGCTGCTGAAGTCAGTGTGCACCTCTGTTTGGCAAATCTGTCAAGATACCTTGCTACCTTGGACTCAGTGGTGAGTCGCCGAGTGATGTTCTGAGGTACCTTTTCCTGCTCTGGCCTCAATGAAAAGAAACCTCTTTTTCCGACAGGCAAGGCAGGCTGTCTGGATAGCATACTCCTCAACGTAGCGCATAAAGTACCCAGCTAGATCTTAGATTGCCAGATTTGTTTAATGTACTCAAGGGGTAAGGACTTTAGGTAATGGCCTTGTCTTTAAGACTCGGCCCCGCCTGACCCTAACAAATGAATCCAGTCAAAATGGCAAAATCGGAAACAATCGGTAACGGGAATTATCAGATTTTCTAAAAGAGTTGAATCTACCCACGTTACATAATTTACGAACGCACTACAGTGCGTCACTGACTCGCATATTATACGAAACACCTTTAAGTCCAAGACGGTATGCGTAGGTAACGTGATTTACTACAACACATTACACATACCTATCGAAATCATGGACACTAACTTTAAAAAGAACATTCTCACCAATCAGCTCGTACAAGGGCTCGGCAGCGCTTATGCAAGCCCCACGGCACGCGCGGTATCATGCCAAAATACCAGTGAGCCGCCATGCTCGCAAGAGGCACCATAGCCCGCAGCGGCGCACGCAGCGCAGTACCACCAGCGCGCCGTCACGCTCGTGCAGTGCGCAGAGAGGCGCGGCAGCTGCGCGACACGGCGCAGCAACGCCAGCGCACCGTCAAGCTCGTGCAGAGCGCAGAGAGGCGCGGCAGCGGCGCAGCACGGCGCAGCTACGCCAGCGCGCCGTCTCGCTCGCCAAGAGCGCAGAAATGCGCAGCAACGGCGCGGCACGGCGCAGCAACGCCAGCGCACCGTCACGCTCGTGCAGAGCGCAGAAATGCGCGGCAGCGGCGCGGCACGGCGCAGCAACGCCAGCGCGCTGTCTCGCTCGCCAAATGCGCAGAAAGGCGCGGCAGCGGCGCGGCACGACGCAGCAACTCCAGTGCGCCGTCTCGCTCGCCGAGACCGCAGAAAGGCGCGGCAGCGGCGCGGCACGACGCAGCAACTCCAGTGCGCCGTCTCGCTCGCCGAGACCGCAGAAAGGCGCGGCAGCGGCGCGGCACGGCGCAGCAACGCCAGTGCGCCGTCTCGCTCGCCAAGAGCGCAGAAATGCGCGGCAGCGGCGCGGCACGGCGCAGCAACGCCAGCGCGCTGTCTCGCTCGCCAAATGCGCAGAAAGGCGCGGCAGTGGCGCGGCACGGCGCAGCAAAGCCAGCGCACCGTCACGCTCGTGCAGAGCGCAGAAAGGCGCGGCAGTGTGCGCGACACGGCGCCGCAGCACCAGCGCATTGCCAGGCCAGAGCATGGCAAGCCTCGTTCTCATGCGGAATTCCAAAGCCCGCAGCCAAGGGCGCAGCATTGCGTCGGAACATTCGAGAAAAGAAAGATAAATGTGAGCACTATGTTCGAATCATGTTCGAATATAAGTATTTCCCAGTTGGTTTAGTACATCTGTCCTTATTACGACAGGTCTACCTATTCATACAACGATCTAACACCACATGAAGATTGATTTCTAATCTTATGTCAGGAAGCTCAATTTTTGTATCTCGTGGCAAAAATAATTGTTGAGCAAAAACTCATCTACCTACATTACGGTTACTCTTTTTACAAAACTAACACTGAACTGCATCAAAGTCGATGTTTTAGATTTTCGATAAGTTGTAACTTTTCGTACAGTAGGTAGGTACACTTTGTGATCCTAATTTTCACACAGAAAACAGCGTGATTGGAAAGTACTATGACTAAGACTACGCTTTCTAGTCTTAAACTGCAAATTTAAATTGCGGGTATCTTGGTGAGATACTTCATGAAGTGACTAATGGACCGACATAGACGTGTTCTTAATCTCAATATCAACCTTTCGTGGGCACAGCGGAATAAATTCCGTTTTAAAATGATCTAAGACTGATCATAACAAAACCCTTTTGTACAAGTTCCAATACACGAGACTACCTCCCGGCTACGCCATCGGTTGAGGTTACGAACATGATCAACTTTTTTACACCATGCATCAACATCATTAAAAATCGAGACCAAAAATAAAGACATGGTTGGATCTCACCTGGTTAATTCCACTACGTTCCACTAATTGTACGACACCGACTTAGCACGCCTTTGTTCATTATTCAATTTACGTGAATTACTTTTATACTTAAATCGATTAGCAGATTTAGACGATGGCATTATTAATTCACAAAAACACGTAGGGTAGACGTGAAAACTTTTAGACAAAAATTCAATTTGGACAAGAACACTTGAACTAGATACGTTCACGTGGCCAATACGTGCTTAGCCATACAGCCAAAGGTATAGGTACTTGACTCTAAAGATTTAATTGCAGTAACTTCATCTTGTGCGGAACAAGGTGCGGAAACGGGAGTGTTGGGTTCTGTTTGAACGGTCACAGTGTTACCGAGACGATTAATATTACACTCGCGTTTAGTTACTACCGAGGTTAAACTATTTTCGACAAGTCTCAACACGTTTTTCTCGATCGCGGAGTATTGATTCATTATTGAGTGCAACGTTTGGATAAAAACACGACTAAGTGCGTGATCTCGCGACCTACATCTAGGCCCTGCTGTTTCACATCAACGTGGTCTGCTTCGACAACTTCGAGTTTGATCACGGCACATCACGGCTACGATCGCGGTTATGATACCCGCGATCCGACATTGTACAAGAAAAACAACAAAAATTTAAAGGTTAGAATTTTGTTCCAATTTAAGCAAACTGATTGTCAGTGACTAAATTTTAACTATAGTGGGCTATTGAATAGGAATCCCAGTTCTGAATTTAGGTACAGAAGTAAAATTCAATTTTAAAAAAACACAATTTACTAACACAAAACCAAATACTCTTACAATTATCAAACTTTTAATGATTGGAACAAAATTTAACACGAAAGACACAAAAAGTAAAAGTCAGTAATAAAGAAAAACATAATTCAAACCAGACCACGATGAATACAGCACAAAAATCAGTAGCGAAATGAGCCCAGTGCTCGGGCGCGCTCAGCTTTTATAGCTAAGCTCATTAAGAGAAGTGGCGTGACCTAAGAATATTTAGTATATTTGACTTCCAATCAAAAAGTTTAATAATAATTAATATAAATAATTTTTACTTTACTATTTTTTTCTTTAATTATTTTACTAATTTCTAATATTTTTATTATATTATCTTTTATTATTTCAAAAAAATCAATTATAGATCGAGAAAAATGTTCACCATTCGAATGTGGATTTGACCCTAAAACTCTTCCTCGAATTCCCTTTTCATTACATTTTTTTTTAATAACAATAATTTTTTTAATCTTTGATATCGAAATTGCTTTAATTTTACCCATAATTATTTCTTTTAAAAGAGTTAATTTTATTATTTGATGAAAAATTAGTTCATTTTTTATAATCATACTTTTAATTGGACTATATCATGAATGAAATCAAAATATATTAAACTGAACTATTTAAGGATTATAGTTTAAAAAACATTTGATTTGCATTCAAAAAATATTGAAATTTCAATTTATCTTAAATAAGAAGCAATTTTGCATTTAATTTCGACTTAAAAGATAGAGTTTTTACTCCTTATTTAAATAAATTAATTGAAACCAAATTAGAGGTATATCACTGTTAATGATAAAATTGAATATTAAATTCCAATTGAAATATAAATAATTAAGCTGCTAACTTAATTCATAGTGATTAAATTCATTAATATTTCTTACTTAATTTATATAGTTTAATATAAAACATTACATTTTCATTGTAAAAATAAAAAATTATTTTTTATAAATACTTAAAGATTTATTAATCTCCTTAATATCTTCAATATTATACTCTTATTATAAGCTATTTAAGTATATTAATATAATTATAAAAATATAAATTATTATTCATAAAACAAATCTATATAAATAAATTTTAAAATTATTTATTTGATAAATATAATTGACTAAAGAATAATATTTGATAACACCATATATTCCTTGACCTCTATAATATTCTCTTCATCCTATATCCACAATTTTTAATAATTTTTAACCAAAATTTAAAAAATAATAATTTAAACCATAAGTTGATAATCTTGGTATAAATCACATTAAACTTAAAAAAAAACTTAAATTATAAGTTTTTATAAATTTATTCAAAGAATAAATTTTTATATTTCTAATTAAAATTCCCATTATTAACCCCATTAAACTAACATAAATTACTATCATTTTTAAATTAAAAGGTAAATAAATTATATAAGGGTAAGAAAAAATTATTCAACTTAAAAATCTCCCAGAAATTAATCTTATGAATAATAAAATAAATATTCTATTTAATATAATATAATCTTCTTCAAATAAATTATAAATAGATAATAAATTATAACTCCCCACCATTAAATATATTAATAACCGAATAGTATAAAATATTGTTAATCCAGTAGAAATATAATATAAATAAAAAATTAAAAAATTTAAATTTCTTATTCTAACAACTTCTAAAATTAAATCCTTAGAGTAAAATCCAGCCAAAAAAGGAATTCCGCATAAAGCTAAATTAGAAATATTTAAACATAAAGAAGTTAAAGGAATATATAATCTTATACCCCCTATTATGTATGTATGTATGTATATACTTTATTGCACCACAGAAACACAAATGACAGGTTACAAAAAGAAATCTTAATAAAGGTAGGTAGGTACAAAAAGGCGGTCTTATCGCTAAATAGCGATCTCTTCCAGACAACCTTAACGCTAGGGAAAAAACGAACAAATGGACAATGGGAGGTGGTGTAAGATAAACCTAAATACCAATAGCTAAATAAACTAAACCATATAATAAGAATATAAAATACATATTGTTAATACACTAATACATACAAATAAAGTATAATAGATATACATAAGACTACATAGATATATATACACATATAGATTTAAATAATAAACTATGCCGTTACTGATGATAGCAAAGAGATAGGTAATGATCTTTGACGTCAATTTTAAATTTGTTAAGGGATTCAGCACGATGGATTTGCGAGGGAAGCTCGTTCCATAAACAGATAGCAGTGACCGTGAAGGAATTCTTAAAGTATTTTGTCCGATGTGTAGGTGGCGCTAGAATGAGTTTTCCCGCTGATCGTAAAACTCTATCTGGTCTGTCATGGCCTAGAAATTTGAAATTTTCTTTTAAATAACTTGGAGTCATTGGATTGAACAATACACAGTACAGAAGAGAAACAATGTGCAGATTCCGGCGAAAGCGAATGGGTAACCATTTGAGCTTTGAACGAAATTCGGAGACATGGTCATATTTGCGCAAGCCAAATATAAACCTAATAGCAAGGTTTTGAATTCGCTCAAGTTTATTAAGTTGGTCCTCGGTTAAATCAATGTAGCTTGCGTCTGCATAATCGAGAATAGAGAGCAGTAAAGATTGAGCTAACATAATCTTAGTAGGAATGGGAAGCAAAGAACGTAGGCGCCTGAGAGAACCCATGGCAGCAAAGGTCTTTCTACTGAGTTCCTTTAATTGATGAGACCACGAGAGAGTAGTGTCCAAGTAGACACCGAGATTTTTCACAGTAGCACTATAAGGTATAACAACACCATTTAATGTAAGTATTGGTAGATTATCCCAATCAACCCTCGAAATCAAGCCAGCACCACCAATAATAATAGCCTGGGATTTACAAGGATTCACTTTTAAACCATAACTCTTACTCCATTCACTGACAGCCGCCAGGTCCCTATTAATAGTACAAATAGCAGAGGGCAAGTCTTCGAGAGTTGACTGAGTGTACACTTGGAGATCGTCTGCGTACATGTGATAGAGAGAAGTAATGATTTGGGAAATTGAATTAATGAAGATAGCAAAGAGTAAAGGAGACAACACGCCACCTTGAGGAACCCCAGCACGCAATTCGCACCAAGATGAAAACATACCTTCGATGCGAATACGCTGCCGCCGCCCACTGAGGTAACTCTGGAACCAACCAACCACTGATGGAGATATGTTAATGGAACGTAACAGACTCAGCAAGATGTCAAAATCGACGGAATTAAATGCATTGCTAAAATCCAGCAATACCAACACAGTGAGCTGTTTATTATCCATGCCCCGTCGAATGTCGTCGGTGACTTTTACTAGCGCTGTAGTCGTACTATGGCCCGACCGGAAACCAGACTGAAGGGGATTTAGAAGGCAATTTCTGTTTAGGAATAGGTACAATTGGTGGAAAACTAGCTTCTCAAGAACTTTAGATAGAAATGGGAGAATTGAAATAGGGCGAAATTCAGAAAAATGTGAGGCATGAGCCTTTTTTGGGAGAGGAATAATTTGAGCACTTTTCCAAGCTTCAGGAAATTTAGACGTTGAGATAGATACATTTAAAATATGTGTTAGAACAGGAATAACAACGTCAAGGATAGGTAAGATCATATTACGACTAACGCTATCATCACCCACGGCATTAGACGAGACTGATAATATGTTCTTTTTAACATCACATTCAGTGAAAGGATTGAAATTAAACGGTTGATAATCAGGAGCTGGCATAGATGAAAGAATACTCAGAGTGCGATCCTTATCTGAGTTATCGATTGTACTAGCTGAAGTAAAATGTTTATTAAGGAGATCAATATCAATATTCTGATGAGGCGAACTAGGGGACGCTTTACCAACTCCAAGAGATTCTAGAAATTTCCAAACTTTGGCAGGGTCGCCGTTTTCGACAGATTTGTGAATGTGGCGTCGTTGTGCGTCTCTACACGATGTATTGCAGCGATTCCGAGCTTTATTATAATTCCGCTGATTTTTATCAGACTTTTCGGCCTTAAGTTTACTTTTCGCAAAGCCTTTATTCATAATAAGTTTTTTGAGATCATCTGTTAGCCAAGGTGCTGGTAAATGTTTGATTTTTATAGGCTTAACCGGAGCATGAACGTCGTAAAGCTGAATGAGAAAGGAGTTAAATAATTCGACTTTCATGTCAACCGTAGCAGCGTTAATAACAGCAGACCAGTCCAAAAGGCGAGCATCTTCAACAAGACGTTCTTTGTCCATTCCACTAAAACTACGTTGCAGAAGGATTCTCGATTTTGCTTTTGGTGGACGGACTTTATATGAAAGAAATAAAAGATCATGGTGAGAAAAAACATCAGCCTCGTGCTGGCCATGCTTCAGAACGAATTCAGGTGAGGAAACAATAATTAAGTCAAGCAAAGATGGGACACAATCGGGTTTATTATGAGTATTATCCGAATATCTTGATTATCATTTATTAAATGAATCACCTTACCAGCACATATAAATAATAAAGCTTTAAATATAGCATGAGTTAATAAATGAAAATAAGCTAATTCATAATACCCTATTCTTAAAATACTCATTATTAACCCCAATTGTCTTAATGTCGATAAAGCAATAATCTTTTTTAAATCAAATTCATAATTTGCTCTAATACCAGCTATAAATATTGTTAAACCTGACAATAATAATAATAATTTAATAAATATTGTATTTACTAATAAATTTCTAAATCGAATCAATAAATAAATACCAGCAGTTACTAATGTTGAAGAATGAACTAAAGTAGAAACAGGAGTTGGAGCAGCCATAGCTGCAGGCAATCATGAACTAAATGGAATTTGAGCACTTTTAGTTATAGCAGCTAAAATAATTATAACCCCAATAATTTTTATTGAATAATCATTATTTATAAAATCTAAATAAAAAATATAATTTCAACTTCCATAATTCACTATTCAAGCAATTACTATTAAAATTATAATATCCCCAATTCGATTTGATAAAACAGTTAATATTCCAGCATTATAAGACTTTATATTTTGATAATAAATAACTAAACAATAAGAAACTAAACCTAATCCATCTCAACCTAAAATAATTCTAATAATATTAGGACTAATAATCAAAAGAATTATTGAAAATACAAATAATAAAACTAAAATAATAAAACGATTTAAATTTAATTCTGATCTTATATAACTTTTACTATATATAATAACAGAAGAAGAAATTAAAGATACAAATATTATAAAAGTTAAAGAAATTGGGTCTAATAAAATAGATATCACTAAATTTATTGAATTAAAAGAAATAATTTCCCACTCTAAAAATAATACCATCTCATTTATAATAAAATAAATTAACATAAAAAAATTAATTAATATAAAAAAAAATAAAAAAAAAATCTAATAAAACATAAAGAATATTTATTAATAATTTAAAATGAATATACTCATATTTTTGACTCCACACATCAATATTTTTTTTAAATTATTTAAATAAAATCAAAGTATTCTATAATCAATTTTTATTACTAAAATATTTCAAGGAAGTCAATGTAATATTAATATCAAATATTCCCGAGAAACTCCTGTATAAAATCTATAAATTCCAATATTATATTTCCCATGTTGTGTATAAGAATATAAATATAATCTATACCCGGCGCTAAAAAAAGAAATTAATATTAATATAATTATAGTTAATCAAGATCAACTAATTAAACTATTAATTAATCTAATTTCACCTACTAAATTTAATGATGGAGGAGCTGCTATATTTGAGGATAATATTAAAAATCATCATAATCTTAAAGAAGGTATAAAATTTATTAACCCCCGATTAAGAAATAAACTTCGACTATTCAATCGTTCATAATTAATATTTGATAAACAAAATATTCCAGATGAGCATAATCCATGACTAATTATTAAAACATACGAACCAATAAATCCTCAATAATTTATAGTTATAATCCCCCCAATAACAATTCTTATATGACATACAGATGAATAAGCAATTAAAGATTTTATATCAATTTGGCAAAAACATTTTAAACTAATATAAAATCCTCCAATTAATCTAATAACCACTCAAATAAAATTTATTCTTAATCCAACTTTCTGTAAAATAATTATAACCCGTAAAAGTCCATACCCCCCTAGCTTTAATATAATAGCTGCTAAAATTATTGAACCAGAAATAGGAGCTTCAACATGAGCCTTCGGTAATCATAAATGAACAAAATATATTGGTATTTTTACTAAAAAAGCTAAAATTATTCTAATATATAAAAAAATATCTATAATTATAAAATTTTAAAAAATATATTATTATTCTATTTATATTTCTATAAATATAAAAAATCCCTAATAATAAAGGTAAAGAAGCAAATAAAGAATAAAATAATAAATATAACCCTGCTTGAATTCGTTCAGGTTGATGTCCTCACCCAATAATTAATATTAAAGTTGGAATTAATCTAGCCTCAAAAAATAAATAAAATAAAAATAAATTTATTACTCTAAAAGTTAAATATAATATTATTATCAATATAATAATATTTATTAAAAAAAAAATTATCATAAAATTTATTTTTTAATAATCTTTCTCTAGCTATAATTATTAAAAATCTAATTCAAATTCTTAATAAAATTAATCCATAAGAAATTATATCACATCCTATCATATATCTTAAATTACTAAAATTATTATTATTAATAGACATATTTATAAATAAAAAAGCTATTATTACCATTATATTTTGAACCATTCAAAATATATTTTGTTTTAAACATAAAGGTATTATAAATATTATTATTATTAAAAATTTTATCATTAAATTAAATTAAATCTTTGAAAATAATCATTACCATGAGTTCGAATTATGGAAACTAAAATTGATAATCCTAAAGCTCCTTCACATACTGAAAATACTAAAAAAACTATTAATATATATATATTATAATCAACCTTTCTTAAATATAACATTAAAGAAAAAAAAATTCTTAAAACAATAAACTCTAATCTTATTAGAACAATTAATAAATGTTTATGTTTTCTTACAAAAATTATATTCCCAAATAAAAATATAATAAATACTATTATTCATATATTAAATATTATCATTTGTTTTTATAATTTAATTAAAATATTGGTCTTGTAAATCAAAAATAAGAATTTTCTTTACGATCACGATGTTTTCCTTCACCGTTAAAGCAAGTGAT
>NW_027189013.1:0-22450 GCF_902806685.2 Maniola hyperantus | reverse complement strand
AAATACAGGACAATATGTAGTAACACTGATTTGAGTGAAATGTTCTGCACAGCGGTCAAGTGTCAGAGCCTGAAGAAAGTCCTGAAGGAGCACAAGAGCCCAGTGTCCGCCATACAAGTGTCGCCCAATGACACTGAAGCGGTCAGCGCGGGGACTGACGGGTCTTGTATCATATGGGATTTGATGTAAGTACAAACTACAATGATATCTCTGCAAGGTCCGCGACATAAAGCCGCAGTGTCAGAGCCTGAAGAAAGTCCTGAAGGAGCACAAGAGCCCAGTGTCCGCCATACAAGTGTCGCCCAATGACACTGAAGCGGTCAGCGCGGGGACTGACGGGTCTTGTATCATATGGGATTTGATGTAAGTACAAACTACAATGATATCTCTGCAAGGTGCGCGTGTGGGACATAAAGCCGCAGTGTCAGAGCCTGAAGAAAGTCCTGAAGGAGCACAAGAGCCCAGTGTCCGCCATACAAGTGTCGCCCAATGACACTGAAGCGGTCAGCGCGGGGACTGACGGGTCTTGTATCATATGGGATTTGATGTAAGTACAAACTACAATGATATCTCTGCAAGGTCCGCGTGTGGGACATAAAGCCGCAGTGTCAGAGCCTGAGGAAAGTCCTGAAGGAGCACAAGAGCCCAGTGTCCGCCATACAAGTGTCGCCCAATGACACTGAAGCGGTCAGCGCGGGGACTGACGGGTCTTGTATCATATGGGATTTGATGTAAGTACAAACTACAATGATATCTCTGCAAGGTCCGCGTGTGGGACATAAAGCCTGATACGATGGCCGGATCAAATAGAGAACTTCCTGTCGGCCCAGACTCCTCCGCTTCAGGGAGATGACTTTATCTCCCCATTAGAGCTGAGGAAGGGCGTCTTCCGACTCCCCAAAAGGAAGGCGCCAGGCTACGACGGGATCCCGATCGCCGCAATACAGCAGCTGCCCAAAAGAGGCCTCGTTGCGCTGACGAGGCTCTTTAATGGTATCCTCCGCACGGCCCACTTCCCGGACTCATGGAAGTCGGGGAAGGTGATCACCATCCCCAAACCGGGAAAGGACTGACACTTGACCGCTGTGCTCTGACACTTGCACAGCGGTCAAGTGTCAGAGCCTGAAGAAAGTCCTGAAGGAGCACAAGAGCCCAGTGTCCGCCATACAAGTGTCGCCCAATGACACTGAAGCGGTCAGCGCGGGGACTGACGGGTCTTGTATCATATGGGATTTGATGTAAGTACAAACTACAATGATATCTCTGCAAGGTCCGCGTGTGGGACATAAAGCCGCAGTGTCAGAGCCTGAAGAAAGTCCTGAAGGAGCACAAGAGCCCAGTGTCCGCCATACAAGTGTCGCCCAATGACACTGAAGCGGTCAGCGCGGGGACTGACGGGTCTTGTATCATATGGGATTTGATGTAAGTACAAACTACAATGATATCTCTGCAAGGTGCGCGTGTGGGACATAAAGCCGCAGTGTCAGAGCCTGAAGAAAGTCCTGAAGGAGCACAAGAGCCCAGTGTCCGCCATACAAGTGTCGCCCAATGACACTGAAGCGGTCAGCGCGGGGACTGACGGGTCTTGTATCATATGGGATTTGATGTAAGTACAAACTACAATGATATCTCTGCAAGGTCCGCGTGTGGGACATAAAGCCGCAGTGTCAGAGCCTGAGGAAAGTCCTGAAGGAGCACAAGAGCCCAGTGTCCGCCATACAAGTGTCGCCCAATGACACTGAAGCGGTCAGCGCGGGGACTGACGGGTCTTGTATCATATGGGATTTGATGTAAGTACAAACTACAATGATATCTCTGCAAGGTCCGCGTGTGGGACATAAAGCCGCAGTGTCAGAGCCTGAGGAAAGTCCTGAAGGAGCACAAGAGCCCAGTGTCCGCCATACAAGTGTCGCCCAATGACACTGAAGCGGTCAGCGCGGGGACTGACGGGTCTTGTATCATATGGGATTTGATGTAAGTACAAACTACAATGATATCTCTGCAAGGTCCGCGTGTGGGACATAAAGCCTGATACGATGGCCGGATCAAATAGAGAACTTCCTGTCGGCCCAGACTCCTCCGCTTCAGGGAGATGACTTTATCTCCCCATTAGAGCTGAGGAAGGGCGTCTTCCGACTCCCCAAAAGGAAGGCGCCAGGCTACGACGGGATCCCGATCGCCGCAATACAGCAGCTGCCCAAAAGAGGCCTCGTTGCGCTGACGAGGCTCTTTAATGGTATCCTCCGCACGGCCCACTTCCCGGACTCATGGAAGTCGGGGAAGGTGATCACCATCCCCAAACCGGGAAAGGACCGCCGCCTTCCAGGAAGCTATCGACCCATCACCCTTCTGCCACACATCGCCAAGCTGTTTGAGCGTCTCTTGCTGTGAAGGCTTGCCCCGCATACAAGCCCGCGGGCCGAACAATTTGGCTTTCGCAGCAACCACTCCACGACGCTCCAGCTAGCGAGAGGACTAAACTTCATCGCCAGTGAGAAGAATAAAGGATATTGCACCGTCGGGGTCTTTCTCGATATTGAGAAGGCCTTCGACCGCGTGTGGCATGCCGGCCTCCTGGCGAAGCTTCTCTCGACCAACCTGCCACCCGCGATCGTGCGGCTGGTAGCATCGTTCCTAGAGGGCAGGTCCTTTCGAGTGTCCGTGGAAGGCGTGGACTCCCAGCCGCGCCCGATACGGGCAGGAGTACCACAGGGCAGCTGCCTGTCCCCGTGTCTCTATGCGGTGTACACGGACGACATCCCTACCCTCGCCGAACATCTGCGCGAGGGGGAGGAAGACGTGCTGTTGTCACTCTACGCCGACGACAGCGCGTATCTCACGTCGTCATACCACCAGATCGTCGCAATCAACCGGCTGCAACGTTTGTTGGACCTGCTACCGGAGTGGCTGGACAAATGGAGGATGGCCGTCAACGTGGGGAAGACAGCCGCCATCCTGTTCGGCGCCCGGCAGCCTTACCGTCAACTCCGTCTACGAGGGCAGGACATAGAGTGGCAGACTTCGGTGCGCTACTTGGGGTGTCATATCGACGCAAGCCTGCACATGGTTCCCATGGTGAACCACGCCGTCAACCAGGCACGTGCAGCCACGTCGATGTTGCGCCAGGTCCTCGCCTCAAGCCTTTCACCGAAGACCAAGCTCCGAATTTACGGAGCCTATGTTCGCTCACGGTTGACGTATGCGGCCCCAGCCTGGTACTCATTCTGCTCAGAGTACCAGAGACGCCGCCTACAGGTCCAACAAAACAAGTGCCTGCGCCTAATCGTGGAAGCTCCGAGGTACGTGAGGAACGACGTCATCCACCGCGACCTCAAGACGCCCACCGTGGAGGAGTACGTCCGCACACTCGCGCGGCGCATGTTTGCGCGCGCGGACAACGGACCGTACGAGCACCTCCACGGCATCGCTCCACTCATCCCTAGACCGCCGACCGGGCGTCAACTACCTCGTGAGCTCCTGCGATCGCCATCATTGTCGCAGAACGCAAATGATCCAAGCGACGACGATTACGACGACGCGAGACCCACCGGACTTGACCTCGTCTCCGCGCTCGACGGCGAACTTAACGCCGTCGCGCGGAGACCGACCTCGGATTGACGACCCTGGACCGAAAACATCTCCGCGCGCGGGCGGCGGCGTTCGCACTATCGCGATAACAAACAAACAAAATAAGTCCCCTAGGGCCATAAGCCAAGATTGGCAGGCCCAAGTCGGTGTAATTCCGACTTAAAAACAGTCACCAGGGCACAAAGTTGCCCTGCGCCCCACCCGGGTAAGGAGGCCATGCCTCGAGGCCCGTACCCCCGCTTGGCCGTTCCGGCCAAACGGAGAAGACCCGCTCACACTTAGTGGCTTCATTTTCTGAGACTATTTTGTTATTTTGTTATTAGAGTTAGCTTATCATTAGTGTGAAGTTTTATTTTTGTGTTCTTTTTAAATCAAATTAGTCCAAAACAATAATAATATTATATACTTATAATAAAACTGTAACAGGTCAAATTCTGTACATTGAAGATATTTTGAAATTTTTTTTTCGAGGGCACTCTATAATCGATACTGAACCCAAAACTGTAATTTTTTTCATTTTTTATAGGTACTTATAATAAAACTGTAACAGGTCAAATTCTGTACATTGAAGATATTTTGAAAATTTTTTTTCGAGGGCCTATAATCGATACTGAACCCAAAACTGTAATTTTTTTCATTTTTGTCTGTCTGTCTGTATGTTTTTTTTATTTATTTTTACTTTTATTTTTACTTTAGACGCCGACTACACCACACACACATATCAATCATTTAAACACATAATATAAACATACACACAACATAATATCTATTTTATTAGTCTTCACTACAAAATTAGATAGGCATAAAAAACCGGCTGCGAGGTGCAAGCGTTGACCTAATTACATTACTCGAACAGTCCGAAACTGCACTCGACGCGGAGCGCGCGACGCCTGTCCGCGCGACGCACGTGGCATTATTTACGCGATCTTATGTGTCGTACCGTTTTGTGATCTTTTACGTGAATTTAGGTGTAAAACTAATGTGGTTGTAGTATAGAAACCGATGTGCATGCGTTGTATAACCGTATATCACTATTTACCTTCTCGAAATATAGTAATATTTACTAAATCTTTATTATGGGCATTTTCATTGCTAGTGATGTGTCACGTAATCATTGAATACCACTAGTACCACCCATATAGGAACGCGGCTCCGGTGCGCGTGCTACCACCGAGACTGGCTTGCGCCTTACTCCATCTGCAAGAATCACCCTTTCGCCAGCTGACAAATCCCTGAGCGGAGTCGCATGTTTATCAAAATATGCATTTGTATAAGCAGAGACTGAAGTGGGAGAAAAACTTGATTTCTTTATAAATAAAAACTTTTGGGGAATCGAGTGGAAACCGGTAACGAGTTTAATCCTTGTGCTTTGATTTGTGGATGAATTATTGTTTTGGTACGACATCTGTGATTGTGTATGTGAATTTGGCTGACCCTGCAAAGACGATAAAGACGCACAAATTTTATAAGGCAGCTAAAACTAACTGAAAATTTTGAAGTAAAATGAGAGTTAATCATGAGCACAAATATTGAATCTGAATTTCCATCATCAACACCAAACGATGAGTCAGATGGTGAGGAAGAATTTGATGCTCTAGATACCAATGATCAAGCCGAAGAGGATGATCAACAGCAAGGAGAGCACCAGGATGTTAGAGAGCCTGTAAAAACAGATGTTGCTGATTTATTAGCACGGCTGCAATCTACCGGAGCATTTTCCTACAAGTCTGCGTTTCAAGTGTCAAATAAGTGACAAGTTAGAACCCAGAGCCGTAAACCAGTTAAAAAATAAATAAACAAGTGACAAGTGACAGTGGTGTCAATGTCAGTTACGACAAATTACGAATTTTACGAGAACAAATTACAATAACAAATTAGACAAAATTCTCACTTCGATACCTAGGTATCTATTCCATACGTTAATGATGAAGAAGTCTCCGATAGAGAAGTGCCTATAAACACTCTGGCCTCCTAGAAGCCAACGAGGGGAACGTGGGGGCACAAAGTTATGAGAAGCAACGCCTTGAAATCGACCGCGATGGAGTGGGCCTGCTTGGATATCAAGTGGAGATTGCAGAACAGGCACTGAAGAAGTTGTGAAGGCATTTACCTTAACCCTAGAACCCTACTTGGTCTACTATGAACAGCCCAGAGTGTTATCGGAGCCTCGACAGCTCAACGGTTAGAGGAGCGGACTGAAATCTGAAAGGTCGCCGGTTCAAACCCCACCCATTGCACTATTGTCGTACCTACTCCTAGCACAAGCTTTACGCTTAGTTGAAAAGAAAAGGGGGATTATTAGTCAGCATAATAAACTTGCAAATATTCTTTATAAAAAAAACCAAAAATATCACATTAGACTTTTTGAGTTATTTATAGCATATCTCAAAAAGTCTAATGTGATATTTTTGGTTTTTTTTTATAAAGAATATTTGCAAGTTGTAGCGCGCCAACGTTGTAAAAAAACATTGGGACGACCGTGACTCGCCCTAAAACAAAAGCGCACATGCATCGTAATTTATTGCCACCGACGGGTCGGACATTACGTAGTCTGCAGTGCTCGAAATCCAAGAAATAACCCGCAAAAACAGCCCTTAGGCTATCCATCACGCCTGAGATGAGCAAAGCGCGACGGGATGGCTACTCGCTTCCTGAAGTATCAAGTTATGGGACCATCGCCAGTTTTTCTAAGTAATGGGGAAAAAACGTCCCCTTCCCGAATAACCACGCCAGGACACTGTATAAAAGCGAACAGCATCCCTTCAAAATCAATCAGTACTCCACTGGTCTTCCGAGCGCCTCTCCCGGAACTACCAAAGCAGTACCCCACTGGTGACCGAGCGTCCCTCCCGGTCCTACCAGCAGTACTCACGAATATTCCGAGCGCACCTCCCGGAACTACCGAAGAAGTACCTCACTGGTAACCGAGCGTCCCTCCCGGTCCTACCAGCAATACCTACCTGGTAACCGAGCATCTCTACCGGTCCTACCAACGTAGCCGCCGACCGCCGTCACCGTGTATCTCTCCGGGTCTCATCAGCGAGGTTTCTAGGCTGACCTTGCTCGCATACCTTGTGTGGGCCATACCTACAAAGGACAACAGCACTTACGGGCCTAACCTCGCCGCGTGTCATAGGAGCACCCCCTTGGCACCCCGAACACAAGTGAGAGTGACATCGAAAGTGATACCAATAAGACTCTGAGCGAAAGTGATTCCAATAGGACTTTAAGTGAAAGTGAAACAAATAAGACTTTTCTGTGAAATCCGAACTAATAGACTAGTCCAAAGTGAAAGTTAACCATTAAGTTTGTTGTATTGTTTCTATTGAATAACTTTTACGTGTGAACCTCTGTACTGCGAATAAACCATTCATCTGAAATCATCGAGTGTTCTTTGAATCTGTCCTGCCTGGCGTCACCCTCCCCGGCTCTACCGATCTCAACATCTGGCACCTACTAACGAGGGGCTAGATAGAGAGACTCGGGTGCCCGCAATATTGGCACCCAGCGGTGGCCGCGTTATAATTGGCGCCCAACGTGGGGCCCTGGCAGACAGACCAAGAACTCGATCTCAACACCAGAAGATGGCAGTAAGCATGACAGAGGATCAGCTGCAGAGGATCATTGCGATGGTTGGCAACGAAAGAAGAGGGTCTTTTGCCAAATGTACCTTAAAATATTATGGAAGCAAGGATAACGAGGCAGTGGAAGCATTCCTGTCTGCTACCACCGTCTACAAGGGTTTAGAAAACATTTGTGATGAAGATGCAATCGCCGGACTACCGCTACTGCTGAGAGATGAAGCAGCTACATGGTGGCAAGGAGTTAAGGATGAAGTCAGAACTTGGGCCGACTTCCAGACCCGGCTGCGGAACGCATTCGCCCCAAAGACCCCAGGGTACATACTGTACCAGGAAATTATAGGCATCAAGCAAGATGCCAACACAGCCACCGAAACCTTCGTGGCTAAAAAGAGGGCTCTGATAGCCCAACTGCCCAAACCGACCCCAGATGAGACGCACCAACTGGACATGGTGTATGGGCAGCTCCATAGAAGCATACGTGAGAAAGTCTCAAGGAACACAATCAAGACTTTCGATGAACTCTTGGAAGCTGCAAGAAGCGCGGAAGAGCTTTTCCGTGATCAAAAGCCCCAGCCCAAAGAACTGAACATGGAGAAACATGATCAGAAAACACCAAGACCCCCACGATGCAAATTTTGCCGACGTATCGGCCACACTATGGACGAGTGTCGTTCAAAGAAGCGCACAGAAACGCAAGCAAGGACATGGTCTAACACAGCTGGCCCCACAAAGGAAATCCGCAAAATTCCTGCAGGCACGCTTGTACCACGAATCACCTGTTACGGTTGCGGTAAACCTGACGTAGTACGCAGCAAATGCCCTAATTGCAGCCCGAATAGTGCAAACCCGAGCTCCGGAACAGATCTCAGTTTCTGCACAATGGCGAACCTGGCCATTTCCAGCGACACAAGGGCAAGGCCCACCGTGAAAATCTCCGTGGGACGCAAAACAGAAGTAGGGTACATTGATACCGGTGCCAAAGTCAGCGTGGCATCGTATGATTTGTACCAGGTCCTCAAACGCCAAGGATATGTGTTTGAAGAATCTAGGGGGAGTGTTACCCTAGCTGACGGCTCAGTAAAAATCAGCGTATGCTCATCGTACGTGCTCCAGTCACGTTGTGTGACCGCGTCATTCCGACTACTTTTGTAGTTTTTCCCGAGGCACGGGTAAACAAGACCTTGTTAGGAGTCGGATTCCTTGAAGACGCAGGCATGATCCTGGATGTGCCCCAGAGAACATGGTACTTTAATACCAACCAGAAGCAAGCATACGACCTGATCCCTGAACACGAGCACGTCGCACCAGCAATGATGGCAGTACTACAAGAAATTTCAAATAGCATGGCTTTGCCCGCTCCGGTATCGCCACTACCTGTCACACCCAAAGAAAAAGCGCGCCCTGTCCGCCCAGATATAGTGCGAGAAGGAAACTTAAAAAGGGCCCGGCGAACATTGTTTGATGGATACTCGCCGAGATTTGTGGACGACATATATCAAGATGCCGTGACCAACATTGAAAATGCTGACGTACAATTATCTCCGAAATCGATGGCACTCTTTCCATCCCACAGTACAATGGAGATCTGCACCCTAGATTGCCAGGAAGCACCGACTGCGTTGAATGCTCAACAGAGGTTGCAACTTGAGTTTCTGCTAGAAAGACACCATAATGCCTTCGAAGCACGCCCAATACCTACTCCACACGCCGTGCACCGCATAAACACTGGCACTCATGACCCGATTTGCATGCCCCCTTACCGACTGTCTCCACCAAAGGTTGGAGTATTGAAGAAGGAGGTTCAAATGATGCTGGTCGAGGGAATCATCGTTCCATGCGCATCGCCTTGGGCAGCACCAGTGGTTATGGTACCAAAGAAGGATGGGAAGATCCGAGTCTGCATAGACTATCGAAAACTCAACGCCATCACCGTGTCGGATATCTATCCAATACCACGAATTGATGACCTGCTGCACGACGCTAAGCCAGCGCCATTTATGTCCACTCTAGACCTTAAAGCAGGCTACTGGCAAATAGGTGTACAAGAAGAAGACCAGGAGAAAACGGCATTCATTACGCCGTTCGGCATCTACAAATTTACAAGAATGCCTTTTGGTCTCAAAAACGCACCCGCGACCTTTCAACGCCTCATCGACAGGGTCAAGGTCAGCCTCGAGAGTGTGAAGATCCTAGCGTATCTTGATGACTTGATTATATTCTCCAGAAACTTCGAAGAACATCTGAGAGACCTAGAACGGGTTCTCGAAAAACTGGAGGAATTCGGTCTCACAATCAACCGAGAGAAATGCAACCTCGGTTGTTCAACCATAAAATACCTCGGGCATCTTATAACGCCAAAAGGACTGAAGATGGACCCTGAAAAGACAGAAGCCATCCTCAACCTCGCTCCACCGAAGAACCTGAAACACTTAGTTTCATTTCTACAAACGTGTTCCTGGTACCGACGATTCATCGAGAATTTTTCCAAAATAGTGGAACCCCTTACACGTCTTACCAAGAAAGCAGCAAATTGGATATGGGGAAGCGAACAGGAAGAGGCTTTCCAGGAACTAAAGTACAGACTCACGGAAGCCCCAGTGCTACGACAAGCTGATAGTTCCCAGCCATTTGCATTAAAGACGGACGCCAGTAACTACGCTTTGGGGGCAGTTCTAATCCAGGGGGAGGGACCAGACGAACATCCTGTAGAATATGCAAGCCGGCTTCTGACAGCAGCCGAGAGAAACTATTCGACCACGGAACGAGAAGCATTGGCCGTAGTATGGGCAGTCAATAGATTCCGAGGATACATAGAAGGCTCACCTACCATCGTTGTGACAGATCACCAGGCCTTGCGCTGGTTGATGTCAATCAAGACTCTCAAAATGCTGCCTCACAAGCATGGGGAAGTAAAAAAAGTGATCATAGAGGGAAATACTTGCTAGAAATGGTGGCAGATCTGGATATGGTCATCTTAAATAAAGGAGACTCCCCAACCTTTGTAAGAGGTCCTAGAAGTTCAACGCCTGACATAACAATAGCCAGTCAAGAACTTGCTGGGAGAATAAGAAACTGGAAAGTCTTAGAGGAGGAGACAATGAGCGGTCATAAATATATTACCTATGAAATAGCCGTAAATGAACCTGAAATTGGTCCTGTAAGTGGAAAATGGAGTCTAAGGAAAATAGATACCGAGAAATTCGCAGCAATTCTAAAACAACAAGAAATTGAAACCCCGGAAGACCTTATAAACGCGACTACGAGAGCCTGTAATGAGTCAATGCCGCGGAAAAAAGTCAAAAAGAGGAAGGAAGTATATTGGTGGAATAGTGAAATCGCGGACGCGAGACGAAAGTGCATCGAGTGCAGAAGAAGATATACGAGAGAAAACTCCAAAAACAAGAGAAAGGAAACTCAGCACGATGTACAGTCCAACTTCTACAGACAGGAATATAAAGAGGCTAAGTTTATACTGCAAAAGCTAATAATAAAAGCTAAAGATAAATGTTGGGAGGGTATATGTGAAGAAGTAGACCAAGATGTCTGGGGACTTGGGTATAAAATTGTAACCAAGAAACTAAAAGGCCATCCCCCCATACAAATAAGTATGAACAAAATACAGGAGATAGTTGGTGTACTCTTTCCCGAACATGAAAAATTTGAGCGAGCAGTAACTCCAGTGCAAGCATGTAACGTTGTCTCATACAAAACTAAGAATTAATATGAGCTAACGGAACCCGCAAGCATCTAACGCCGGGCGACGGTTTACTGCATACATAAAATCGATACGCGCGCGTTCGCTGATCCCTAAATCAAAAACTGGTCTTAGCGAAGTTGCTCTGCCGCGCCGCAAAACTACGGAGGGCGCGTGCGACGGTTTCTGGATCATTCGACGCGCGGACCTGCGGCCAGCGGTGCGTGTACTCATAGCGTGCTGCGGGCGATCTTTTCGAAGTTACCTACTTAAAGTTCTTTTTTTGTTGTGCTCCTATCGGAACCCGTAAAGGGTGAGTTCCAACTTTCCTATCACTATAAGCTGTTCTCAGTGCGCTGTAGTGCTGGAGTCGCTAGGCTGCAGAGCTATTGCGCACGAGATCGTTGGGCTATCCTGACGCCAACGCTCTGGGGTTCCAGGTTCACGGATAGGAATTTCCACGGACTGAAGTTCACCAGAAGTACCCCGGAACCGGAGTCCGCGAGGGCGTCTCCGTCGGAGCTTCCGGATTCCTGCTTCTGGTGTGGTGTGCGTGCCTGCTGCCGTGACCCTCCTACCCTGAGGACCTACCCTGAGGACCTCCGTGCCTGGACCTGAGCGTGCCGGAAGGACCCTAGCTACGCGCGTCAGGCCAGTCCCTCGTTTACTAGCTCAATTCTGCGGTGTAGTGCGGTGGAGGAGTTGATTAAAGGCAATTGATTCACGACCCTGGTCTTTTCTTCACTCTCCTCACTACCTGTGACGGCCTACCTCGTCACAGTGGCGTCCTGCTCGTGTGTCTTCATCCACCAATCTACACTGTAGTTTCTCACATAGCACTACAGATTCTGCACCGTCATTCACAACAGTGTAAACGACGAGGTGTTGCATCGACGAACTGGTACGTACCTATTATTATTATATTACGCCCAAGCTATTTAGTGTTGCGCTTATTTTGGTTACAAACTGTTATGTGCATACCTACCTAGTTACTTGTGCTAAACTTACAATATAAGACTTATATTATGTTAAATCGCTTGAGTTATGCACGATATTGTAATTAAACTGTAATAATTACGTAACAGTTCGTAACGTAGATATTGATTGAAATAATTTTATTTTTTCGCTCGATCTCGCGCGCCGATACCTACCTGCTATTATAAAATTATTGACTTACCTACATTGAGCTTCGCTTTATCACCGAGTCGTACGTAGATAACTTGTAAAGAACAGCTTACAGTATTATTAAATACTACTTATCATAATAATTAGACTAGTTTTATCATTGTTGTTTGCTCATACCTGTAATTCATTCATTCATTTACGTATTAAGAATTGTAGATAGCTTTATTTATATGCACTTACTGTTGATTTTATAACTTTTTGTTGCGCTTTTGCTTGTTTTTTTTTGCGAAAATGGGAACTCACCCTATCAAATATTTTCTTTTAAACAAAAATGAACTGTCTTACGAGGTCTTAATAAGAGGTGCTGAACCAGCTTCTACGGTGATCGAACTTAAGAAACAAATCGCTAAGCTAACGCCTTCGCTACCGAGTACGGATATTTTAGAGTCAGGTCTAGACCCGGCCGAGGATCTTTCGGGAGCCGCGAATTCTTTAAAAGAGCTAGCAACGCGTGTCAAGCTACTTGAGGAAAAATACGACTACAGTCTCCATGAACGCTCGCGTGCTTTATGCTACCATATCTATCATAGGTTGAAACGCATTGATGACTCGACGCCTAGTGCGACAGCTAAGGCAATTAACAAAGATTTTAATGAATTGTATAATCGCTTATCTATGATACAGCGTCCCAGTACCCCTACCCCTAGTACGTCTAACGCAGGTCAGCCTTTCTTCGAGAACACTTCATTACCACCTACTACGATAGTGAATTGTGATCACCAACTAGATCGCATCAGGCCTAAGTTTGATGGCACTACTTGCGTCCGTGCATTCCTTAATGACGTGAAGGACTACACGTCAATAAAAAACTTCTCTACGGATCGCTTACTGAGTCAAGCACCGTTATTTTTTACTGGTAAGGCTAAACATTGGCACCGCAGCGTACGCGACTCAGTCAAAACGTGGGATGAGTTAGCCAAATTATTACTAAGGGATTTTAGCAAAATGGACTATGACTACCGACTATTAGCTGAAATACGTAGCCGCACTCAGGGTGACACAGAAGATATCGTTATATATTTTGCTATAATGGCTAATTATTTTTCAAGACTTATAAAACCCTTACCTGAACAGGACAAACTTGACATTTTGCTACACAATATCCGGCCATGCTACGCCAGCGTTCTAGCAGCAAACGCGGACAACATCAATTCGGTCGAGAAGTTACGTACTCTGTGCACGAACTATGAAAGTATAGAAGGACTCACAGCTAAAAATAGAGATCCACCGCGAGTGACTCCTAATACACTAGCCCCTGATTTAGCTTTTGTACCTAAATTTAATCAAAACTCAAATAAAAATTTTAATACACATAAATCTTTTGGCTCTAAATACAATCACAACTACACAAAGAAATACTACACAACTAAAAATGAAAACACTACTCAAACAAAATCTGTAAATTCCATCGCTGAGGTATCTAAACCTGCACGACTATTATGTCCTAGGTGCCGAACTAATGACCATACCCTAAGCCAGTGTAAGATGGAACGATTCCCTATTTGCTTTAAATGTGGGAAGAAGGGAGTCAAATTTCCTGACTGTGTTGACTGTTTAGCTATAGAGAAATCTAATCCTAAAAATAAGTCAAAAAACTAGCTGTGCAAGATTGCTGCAATTTTAGTGCTATACCTACTCGTAAACATAAAAACCATAACGAACAAGAGTGGAAGGATTGGCTAACTAAAATTAACATATTTTTTTCTAGCTACTCAATTGCATCAATCTTGGATAAAAAACCTAATAACGACATTCGTCCTTATGCAACTGTAAGCATAGGTGACATCTCCTTGCGCGGATTATTAGACTCTGGGTCCGCTATCACAATTTTGGGCCAAAACTCTCACTTGAAAATATTAGAATTATTAGGCTTAACCTTAATACCTGATGATAACTCAAAATTATTTACTGCAGCCGGTGGTCAAAACTTAAAGTCTATTGGTTACATCTATCTACCTATAAAATTTGAAGACCAATTTCATGTTCTAAAAACTTATATCATACCGTCTGTTAGGAATTCATTAATACTAGGTATGGATTTTTGGACTAAATTCAAAATATTCCCTAAATTTTCAAAATCTATACAGTTATCTAATGATGCTGAATTTCATGTTTTTAGTGTGAATGAGTCTAACGGTTCGTTACGTTCATACCGTGACCTTAACGAATCGCAACGTACTACTATGGATAACATAATAGAGCAATTCCAAAATATTTCATCTGAGAAACTAGGTCTAGGTCGTACTAGCGTGATTACTCATCACATAGACACTGGTAACTCGCCACCTATCAGACAGCGTTACTATAGGATGTCTCTTGACAAGCAACGAATTCTAGGTGAAGAGCTAGATGAAATGTTACAACTAGGAGTGGTGGAACAGTGCGAAAGTCCATGGTCCTCACCGGTTCTCTTAACACCGAAAAAGGACGGTAAACTGAGGTTCTGTCTAGATAGCCGGAAACTGAATGCTATAACTCGGAAAGACGCTTATAGATTGCCGTACGTCGCTGAAATCCTAGATAACCTAAAAAATGCAAAATACCTATCTAGCATTGACCTATCAAAAGCTTTTTGGCAAATTCCGATAGCCGAGGGAGACCGCGATAAAACAGCTTTTTACATACCTGGGCGTGGTACCTTCAGGTTTACTACAATGCCGTTTGGACTAACAAACGCGCCAGCTACGCAGCAACGCTTAGTAGATCAATTATTCTACGGTCCAGAATTCGAAAACTCGGTGTTCGTTTTCGTCGACGACATAATAATAGTTTCGTCAGATTTCGATACTCACATATCTTTACTAATAAAAGTCTACAAGAAACTACAATCTGCGAACCTTACTATAAATTTGTCAAAATCGGTTTTCTTTCGTGAGGAACTAAAATATCTTGGATACGTGGTCAATTCTAGAGGTTTGCACGTCGACCCTAGCAAGGTTGACGCCATCCTCAATTTTCCTACCCCTACTAATAAAAAAGAAGTCAAGAGATTCCTCGGGACTGCATCTTGGTATCGTAGGTTCATACCTCATTTTAGTACTATTGCTGCACCTCTCAATCAGCTAACTTCATCTAGTAAAAAAGCTAAAACCTTCGTTTGGACTAAAGAAGCGGACGAGGCATTCACTAAACTAAAAGAGTGTCTAATCTCAGCCCCTATCTTATCCTGCCCTGATTATAACCTACCGTACGAAGTACATACCGACGCTAGCGACTACGGAGTTGGCGCATTACTAACACAAACTATCGATGGTACTGAACACCCTATAGCTTACATGAGTAGGTCACTAACAGCTCCTGAACGGAACTACAGCATCACCGAAAGGGAGGCACTCGCCGTCCTGGTGGCTTTAGAACATTGGAGGTGCTACCTGGAAAACGGTCAGCAATTTACAGTTTTTACAGACCACTCAGCTCTCAAATGGTTCTTAAATCTGAGTAACCCTACCGGTCGACTCGCTCGCTGGGGAGTCCGACTATCTTGTTTTAACTTCCTAATAAAGCATCGTCGTGGAAAGGACAACATCATACCCGACGCTCTTTCTCGTGCATGTCCTATAACAGCTATAGATACGAATAATACATCTCTAGGTGATACTCATAGCTCGGATGAATGGTATCTAAACATACTTAACGGCTGTCAAAGTTCGCCTACCTCATTTCCTAATTATACTGTTAAGGATAAACGTCTTTATCGATTCATGAAAGCTAAATGTGTACTACACGAAGAGTTCGAGTGGAAGGAGGTAATACCCAGGGAACGGCGCGAGCAAATACTTACTGAATGCCATTCTGAACCCACTGCCGGACACTTCGGTGTATTTAAAACCTACAAACGCTTGACACTCCGATTCTATTGGCCTGGTATGTACGCGGATGTTGTTAAATTCGTCTCTAGTTGTGATACCTGTCTAGCCTACAAACAATCTACCCATGGTACTATAGGTAAAATGGGTAGACCTAAACAGGTTTCACGGCCCTTTCAGATGATATCTATCGATTTCCTAGGTCCACTTCCGACTAGTAGGAAGCGGCATAGTTACCTATTAGTTGTAGTTTGCTGTTTTTCTAAATACACTATGTTATTCCCTGTAAGAAATGCTACCTCGGAATCTGTCATCCGGATGTTAGAAAATAATGTTTTCCTAGTCCATGGAATACCTCAGACCATTATCTTGGACAATGCTTCTTATTTTAGTAGTAAAGACCTAAAATCATTTTTCAATAAATATAAAGTACCTAAAATTCATTTTGCACCTAAATATACGCCACAAGTGAATACGGTGGAGCGATACAATAAAACCGTAATCACAAGCATAGCATCATTCATTGAAAATGACCATAGATCATGGGATGTTAACTTACCCAAAATACAATTCGCTATAAATAGTTCCGTGAATGAAACTACGGGCTACACCCCAAACTTCTTAGTCTATGGAAGGGAACTAGTACCTTGCGGTTCTCACTACCTACACTCGGACGAAACTAATGACATTACATTTCTTCCTAGGGACGTTTATTGCGAAAATATAGGTCATCTAGCAAATATATTCAATGACGTACAAAAATCACTATGGGAAGCTCATGTTAAAAATACCAACCAATATAACTTGCGTAGGAAAAATACTGAATTTAACGTTAACGACATAGTGTGGAAACGCTCATATGTACAAAGCGATAAGGATCGTTATTTTAGTAAAAAACTTGCACCCAAATTTGTCAAATGTCGAATAGTTACTAAACTTTCGCCATTAGTATACCAGTTACAGGACATGAAGGGCCAAGACCTCGGTACCTGGCATGTGAAAGATTTTAAAGCATTTAAAAATCAATTAATAGTATAAAATTAATACAAAATTATATTAAAATATGCACTTTAATCTGTAAATACTAATAGGAATAATAGAACAAATTGTACAATAATTTTAAATACACTACACTATTAGCTTAATTAACTATACTACAATATAATTATACAACATTTACATTTTACACTAATTACCAAATATTTACATTTAAAATTAGTTATGTAAGTATTTGCTTAGTATAATTCTACCCTAACTTAAAATAAAATAAATAATACATTATAAATAAACTACACATTAATCCTAATACTAAAACTTACTATTTAATTATGATACAACAAATAGTACCTGCAGATTATAATTAACATCCATTCAACTTATCGTATGAATATTACAACAGCTATATGTGCAATATTCACTGAATTACTGTCTTGAGTAGTTATACTAAATTATAATAATAACTACTCTGTGTGTTAGCGTCTTATGTATTAACTATTACAGACTAGAAGACAATGTGGAAGGAAATTCTGGAAGAGAGGTATGGAAGTGTGAATGTAGAAGTATGAACGTAATGACAGTGTTCTTGAAGAGTGGAGTGAGTCGGATTTTTCTCACTAGATGCGAAAAATCCTATGTTTTTTGGCGGGGTACTGTAACGTTGTCTCATACAAAACTAAGAATTAATATGAGCTAACGGAACCCGCAAGCATCTAACGCCGGGCGACGGTTTACTGCATACATAAAATCGATACGCGCGCGTTCGCTGATCCCTAAATCAAAAACTGGTCTTAGCGAAGTTGCTCTGCCGCGCCGCAAAACTACGGAGGGCGCGTGCGACGGTTTCTGGATCATTCGACGCGCGGACCTGCGGCCAGCGGTGCGTGTACTCATAGCGTGCTGCGGGCGATCTTTTCGAAGTTACCTACTTAAAGTTCTTTTTTTGTTGTGCTCCTATCGGAACCCGTAAAGGGTGAGTTCCAACTTTCCTATCACTATAAGCTGTTCTCAGTGCGCTGTAGTGCTGGAGTCGCTAGGCTGCAGAGCTATTGCGCACGAGATCGTTGGGCTATCCTGACGCCAACGCTCTGGGGTTCCAGGTTCACGGATAGGAATTTCCACGGACTGAAGTTCACCAGAAGTACCCCGGAACCGGAGTCCGCGAGGGCGTCTCCGTCGGAGCTTCCGGATTCCTGCTTCTGGTGTGGTGTGCGTGCCTGCTGCCGTGACCCTCCTACCCTGAGGACCTACCCTGAGGACCTCCGTGCCTGGACCTGAGCGTGCCGGAAGGACCCTAGCTACGCGCGTCAGGCCAGTCCCTCGTTTACTAGCTCAATTCTGCGGTGTAGTGCGGTGGAGGAGTTGATTAAAGGCAATTGATTCACGACCCTGGTCTTTTCTTCACTCTCCTCACTACCTGTGACGGCCTACCTCGTCACAAGCAGTGCCGGAGGTCACGGACGATGAACTTAGGAAAGTACGAGACCGAATCAAGCTAAAAAAGGCACCGGGCCCGGACCAAATACCACCAGAAATAGTAAAATTGGCCACGGAAATAATACCCGAAAAGATTAAACTAGTTATGACTGGTGTAATTCGATCAGGCATATTCCCAGTAATGTGGAAGACAGCGAAGTTGGTATTACTGCGAAAGCCAAATAAAAGTGCGGAAGACCCTGCGGGATATAGACCACTATGTCTGTTGGACTGTTATGGAAAGCTACTGGAGGGAATATTGCTGAGCAGGATAGAGGAACTGCTAAAAGACCATAACAACTTAGCGGACACACAATTCGGCTTCAGAAAAGGAAGATCCACGTTGGGTGCCATCGAAAAAGTAATAGCAATAGCCGAAGCAGCTAAGCAAGGAACGTCACGTAATAGAAAGCTATGTGCTTTAATAGCGCTTGATGTGAGGAATGCCTTCAACACTGCACCCTGGCAAGCTATACTTCAGGAGATAAAAAAGAGAGGCTTCCCTCAATACATGTATAACCTCATAAATAGCTACCTCGAACAAAGACGCGTTTTCGTGAGGGACGTCGAAGGAACTTTGAAAATATTCGAAGTAAGCAGCGGAGTGCCCCAGGGTTCTATTCTGGG
Source organism: Maniola hyperantus (assembly GCF_902806685.2). NCBI lineage: Eukaryota > Metazoa > Arthropoda > Insecta > Lepidoptera > Nymphalidae > Maniola > Maniola hyperantus. The sequence continues at coordinate 3,494 of NW_027189013.1, read as the reverse complement.
ACCAACACTGTGGAACGTTTTATACGACGAGGTACTTAGATTGGACCTAGGACCTGATGTCCATCTCGTAGGTTTTGCAGATGACCTAGCCTTGATAATATCGGCACAAAAAGACCACATGCTAATGAGAAAGGCTAACACTGCGCTCACAAGGATAAGTGACTGGATGAAAAAGAAGCGTCTCAGGCTGGCCCCCGAGAAAACCGAAGCAATAATGTTGAGCGGAAAGAAAAGACACGGCCCCATCTCATTTCTAGTAGAAGGTGTGGAAGTAAAACCTAGAGAAAAATTAAAGTATCTCGGCATCTGGTTCGATAGAAGCCTCAAATTCAATAAGCATATCGAGGAAGTAGCGGGAAAAGCAGAACGCTTAACGGCAGCACTGGGCCAGCTAATGCCTCGTAGAGGTGGACCACGGGCGAGTAAGAGGAGGTTACTGGCTTCAGTGGCTCACTCGGTCATGCTATATGGAGCGCCAGTATGGGGAAAGACACTAAAGATGGCTAAGTACAAAAAAATGCTGACGAGAATACAAAGGTTGCTTGGCATACGAATATGTGGAGCCTATAGAACAACCTCATTGGAGGCCGTACAGGTAATAGCTGGCCTGATACCCATAGAGAGGCTGGTTATGGAACGTACAAGACGATACCGTAAGGAAGAACAGAAAACACCTAAAGAGGAAAGGCAAAAAACGCTAAGGGAATGGGAGGCGGAATGGAGAAGCAAAGGCAAGGGAGCATGGACCCGAGAACTCATACCCAACCTTAAAGAGTGGATTGAACGCAAACACGGGGAAGTCGATAGATGGATCACGCAGGCTTTGACTGGCCATGGGGTATTCAATACATATTTGTATGCTATTGGAAAAGCCATAAGCGAGGAATGCTCATACTGCGGGGAAGAGGATACTCCGCAGCATGCTATATTTGAGTGCCGTGTGTTTCAACAGGAGAGAAACTTAGTAAATGGTGAAAATGAAGATAATTTAAACCCGCAAAACCTGATACCCAGAATGTTGAAGAACGAAGAGGAATGGGAAAAGTACGCGAAGCTACTCAAATATATAATAAAAAAGCGAGAAGACGATGAATGGGAGAGGCAAAGACCCACGCCCTGAAAAACAGCTGCCTTCCTGAAGTAATGCTTCGTGCAATTCCGGGAAGCCGCGAGCGGAGTTATCGAAGAGTGGAGGAGGTTTTTTAGTCCGTAGGCCACTGCGCAACATCTGCAGTGGAGTCGGGCATGCACAGTGCAATCCATGAGGGTTTTCCTCCTCCAAGGAAAAAAAAAAAAAAAAAAAAAAAAAAAAAACCCCTAAACAAAATGATGATTCAAAAACATTTCCTACCGCAAGTGGTAAGGCTGCAAAGAAATCAAAAAAGGTAACCAGTATAACAGGCACTGTTATAGAAAACGGAGAAGAGTTCGTCGTTGTCAAATCAAACTGGAAATTTAACCGTAGAAAATTAACAGAGAATCAGAAAGAAAAACTGCAATGGAAGAGAGAAGATATACCAGCCATGTATCAAGACCTGTCACAGTCGCAAGATGAATTTAAACTAACAACTTGGAAAACAGATTCACAAGACACAAGTACCACATCGAGTAAATCGGCAAATGAAGATGTTTCTGTCATAATTAAAAATATAACTTACTTTTATCCAAAAATAATAGGAAATGTAACTTCTATACCCGTAATAGATTTAACACAAAACACAGAACCTTTTAAAGAAAAGGTTAACATTAATAATGAAAAAGCTGAGAATGATAAGATAGGTCCACGCAACAAATGGATTACATCTTACAAGGACAAAGGTATCTCTATAGGAAATGTGATACCTAATGTGGTAAAGGAAAAGGCCGAAAATCGCTTGATTGTGAGAGAGGCCCTAACCAAATACACTAAGACCCTTCTTTTTAATGCAAAACAACAATTGCGAAACTCTTTTCAGTTCATATGGTGTAAGGACGGAAAGGTATGTGCTAGAAAAACAAATAATAGCATAATCTTCTACATTCGATGCTTAAATGATATTGAACTAGTAGTGAAGCAAAACCAGTGAATAATAACAGTGGACTTAGTTGGTACACGTACCCACCCACATTAGTACTTACTTTTATAGCATACCTATTCATTAAGTGTTATTTTATTAAGGTATAAGATGTCAAAAATTAAGGAAATCTACGATTGGAAGTCAATTGACCATTTCTTTTCATATCTACCCACAAATAGTAATCTTAACTTCACCTGTTTACATATAAATATAAGATCGCTTATCAAAAACTTTGCTCAACTCTTACAAGTAATTCACAATTGTTCTTTCCCACTAGATATGATAATTATTACAGAAGTTGGGATATCCGATAATATTGTTCATTTGTATAATATCACCGGATATTACATGCACTCAAAGTTGCGGACAAAAAAGAAAGGTGGTGGCATTCCCTTTTTTGGGACAGTTATGCGCCACAGACACGCATTCGGGTTTATGTCAGACATTTATTTTATTTTATTTTAGATTAATTTTTCTGTAATTCCATGCAATTCGGCTGGGAAGATCGCCGCCTCTATACACGTACAGTCGAACACTATCTATAGGAGCTAAGTAAGTGCGGTGATTTTCTCGGTTGAAATGCATGGAAAACCGTACGTATTAGTTAAGTATTTGTGATCTTTTTGTCTTCATGCTTTGTTTTTTGTTGTGTTTTTTGTTTTGTTTATGTACGTTTGTCTGGTGTTGTTCTGTTTTGTACTGTGCGCTATGGTCCCAAATAAAAGATTATTTATTTATTATTTATTTATTTATTATTATTTACACGAAAAACTACCTAAAATTTACGCCGATCCAGTATAAAAGCACAACATTTGAAAACGTTACAGGTCTATTACAACTAGGTCTCGACCAAGATGCAATCGTGTGTGCAGTTTACCGGCCCCCGTCTACGAACAAGGTTATTTTCGCTACGGAATTACGCAAGCATATATCAAACTTTCATCATAAACATAACATACTCCTCCTTGGTGACACAAACATCGACCTAAAAAATAATTCCTAATACACTGACTCATATCTACAAGCGCTGAGTGAATGCGGACTAATGTGTGGAATCGAGGATTACACTAGAATCGAGATGAGGAACAATCTAGTAACTAAATCCTGTATCGATCACATATTTGCCCGATTCCCTACACTAGAACCGCACTCCGCAGCCATTGATTTAGTACTGGCGGATCACCGAGCTATTATATTTGCCTGCGTAAACGACGCTGCATCGATACGTATACAGGAGGTGTCTAAATCGTGTATTGACAATAATATTTTACAAAGTAAATTAAATAAAATTGATTGGACACAAACTAAGTATATGAACTCACCTAATCAAATTTACGACTTTATAAAAAACTCCTATAAAGAAGCATTTGGCTGACCCTGCAAAGACGATAAAGACGCACAAATTTTATAAGGCAGCTAAAACTAACTGAAAATTTT
>NW_027189012.1:0-23631 GCF_902806685.2 Maniola hyperantus | reverse complement strand
ATAACTTTTTACATGAGCCCACAGAGTACTTTTTACATATGGCATGAGCCTGCGGCCTGCGCGCCCGCCGGCGCCACGGCCATAGAGTAGGATGTATATAGGGTTAAGAGTTATCACTCCCACATATTCTAGAGATATGGAAACCAGCGCCCCTGGTGGTTAGTTCCTAAACTAATTTTCTTGTGTATATAACTATAGATATATGTATAGGGATTTGTAGGTAGGTAGCCCCTTTATTTGAATTTTATTTTTTATGTAATTTCTGAGGATATTTCACTAGACACACGTTTTAGCTCTTTCTGGTAGATTTTTAATAAATTTATATTCAGTGAACGTCAGGATGGCTGGACCACCACAGAATTTGGAAGTTTAAGCCATGCTAGGATTTAGTACATATTTGGTACTATTTGGTACCTGACATCAAATAATTAGTACCTCGATAAATAGGGAGAAATTTTATAATCAAAGTGGTCAGCCATTCTGACCGTCAGGATGGCTGGACCAAGTCGGTTTTACTAAGTTGGCGGCGTTAAAATTAATATGTTTTATCGTAAGGATTTAGTACCTAGTGAGTACTTAAACATAAACACTTTTTTTATTTTATTTAATACACAAAAAAAAAGTTATACCCAAAATCAGTTTTGTATGGGAATAGGACCAAGTCAGTTTTTCTCAGTTAAAGGCGTTATAATGAATTAATTTTTACGCAAAGATTTAGTACCTAATCAGTACCTAAATATGAATTCTTTTTTTTTCTTTTTTCGATACACAAAAAAAAAGTTATACCCAAAATCAGTTTTGTATGGGAATAGGACCATGTCAGTTTTTCGCAGTTAAAGGAGTTATAATGAATTAATTTTTTCGCAGAGATTTAGGTCCTAATTAGTACCTAAACATAAATAGTTTTTTTAGATTTTTCCGATAAACCAAAAAAAATACTCCAAGAATTGTAAAGGAGTAGTAAGTACCTACTCTACTATAAATGGGGCCAAGTCAGTAGGATGAGTAACCGACTTTAGAGGTCCAATTTGGTCTTTACATTTAATCCGTGCCTCGGAGAGCACGTTAAGCCGTCGCCATCGGTCCCGGTTATTATCACTAACATTTGACAATAAGTAACTGTAAAACCCCTAGGTAAAACCTAATAATCGAAATTTCATTCTCGTAGTGAGTTGTATGCAGAAGAATAATGTTGTTGGATGCAAAAGAATTGTTGTATGGTGAGGTAACCCACCCAGTGGCGTGCACAGGGTTTGAAGCCAGGGTAGGCATTAAGTTAGGTAGGAACCTGTAGGGCGATTGTCTAAAACCTGCATCAATCATTATTACAATCTCAATTGTTCTGATTGGCTGAATTTGTGCGACTCTTGTTGCAACAATGCATTGTGGCCAATAGTGAGCGAGCATTAACCAATCAGAGATGATTGCGATCGTGACATTGTAGCTGTCAAACAACCGCGGTAGGGCCACTGTTTACTGGCAGGTCATAATGAAAAATATACATTGAGCTATTACAACTGGGGTAAGCAGTGCATTTATGCCTCTGTGACCTGTACGCCAGTGAACCCACCGCATTAGTATCCCAAGAGAACTCCAGCCATTATGTATTTTATGGAAAGGAGTCACGACCCTCAGCAATGAGAATTAACGACTATAAAGAAGAACCTTTATAAAAACAAAGAAACAGCAGAATAAGCCAGCACCAGCCAGAATAAGCAAGGCCAGTAACTCAGTAGTGGGTCGGCGGCGGTGTGTTGATGATGATTATCTACCTACCTGCGTCGCCGAGACCAATCCCTAATCTAAGACTACTTATATGAAAATAAATCATAAGGACAGACATATTTATTTTTAATCAGACCTACATACTAAATTAGATCTAAAATTAATAAGTACTTAACTTTTACCACATCTAGGTACCCTTTTGGCACGTAAATCAGGACTTTGATTGCTGGGCGACTAGTCGACCGTGCGTAATGGGTCTAAGCGAAAACTATCGTATAGATTAGGTGTTATCCTTTTCAAAAATTTAAAAATAAAACATGTCAGTACGTGGTAGAATTGGCGCGATTGAGTATTATATTTAAGTGTTTGCGTTTTCTTAAAACCGATCATGTGCGAGTCGGACTCGCACGCGACGGGTTCTGTACCATCGTACAAGATAATATAACACTTTTATGTGCAATACTGCAAGTTAATGACGGGTGGCGCCATCTACATTTAATTTAGTAAACTAATTATTTGTTCTTGAGTCTCCGTTAGACCAACGAAGCAGGAGAAGGCTAGCTCGGTCCGGAATTCCCCGGTCGGATGTTCGGCGTTACCAGCCGGATGCTGCTTTGTTGCCAACAGCTGCCTCCCTGACCGCAGAGGTCCGCACGGAAGCCGAAGATGCCTTCGCTGCAGATGTAGCTGCGTCTACATTGTGCGGAGAAGTTGATGAGCGCTCCAAGCCTGCGACCTCCAACCTGTTTCACCAAGGCGATAAATACCAGTGGATTCAACCACCTTTGCTGCCTATACCACCATCATCGCAAAGTATCCTACCACCACCATCGCAGCCGCTCAAAACTTACCTAGCGGCAGCAAACAAGATGACACAAGCTATCTCCGCCGTCTACCCACCATTATCTTCCTCTGAATCATTTGAGTCATTAGAGACTCAGAAAAGAGGTGGCACCAACCGTACCATCATAGATGACGTAGTTGCACCTACTACGTCTGGCGCAGATATGGCCAAGCGAGCCAGACCGGACACCTCAGCGTCATGGTCTGACGATCAAGAGGACAAGCGAGTGAAACTTAGTCATGCTGTCACTCCGACACAGCCCGTATATAAGACTGTTAGATCGCAGATTCCAGCAAGAAGTCCTCCACGACCAGAGATACCTCCCACGACACCAACTCCAGTAAAGTCTCCACTGCTGGAAGTGCCCGGCTCTAATTCTGCGCACTTCACCATACGTCCTGAGCCTCCCCGCTCCCCTACAACACAGTCAACAGCCCATTTTGAGTCCGCTAGCTGGCCTAAAGACTCAACCAGCTATGCAGGACTCGCCTCACCCACCAGAGGAGACGTAGACATGGAAGTGTCCCAGCCTACATCACCACAGCCGAGTACATCATACGCTGCGACCGCGGCCATGCCAGCCGCGCCACGAAACTCCCCGCCACGCACTGCTACCACCGCCGCTGCAACACAGCCTGCACCACGGTCGTCCTACCCGCCTTTGGTCGTCGAATGCTTACCCAACTGGACGAAGCATTTTGAAGCCTTACGGCGAGAGCTGGGACATGCACCCAGCGCACGCCCTCTTGGCCGAGGAGTTCGTTTCCTCCCCAAGTCGGCAGACGAGTTCAGGGTAGTGCAGCGGTATCTTACACGTGCTTCGAACCAGGATGCTACTATATCCTGGTTCTGCTACAGTCCTGAGACTGAGCGGCCCACGAAGGTGGCTATTCGAGGGCTACCATGGGATACACCTACAGAAGAGGTTATCACGGCGCTCCGAGACCTTGGCTTTCCAGCTGAAAACGCACGTGCCATTCCTCCACCACCTGGAAAGCACGGGTGTATATATTTCGTGCAGCTAGCGCACCTAACTCAAGAGGAGCTCCGTGATCTATATGGCATCGTTGAGCTCCTATACATGCCAGACATCACTGTGGAGGCCTGGCGTGGATCAAAGAAGCCACCGCAATGCCATAGATGCCAGGCTTTTGGCCATGCATCCACTAACTGTCACCGACCACAACGGTGCGTACGCTGCGCCGGTGAACATCCCACCCGTGATTGCCAGAGGTCCCGAGAAGATACACCTACCTGTGCAAATTGCGGACAAGCTCATGCTGCGAATGACAGGAGATGCGTACACTACAAGAGAGAGGCGAGGAGAAGGGGTATGGTTCTCCCCCCACCCCCACCCCGGGCATCTCAGAGACAACAGCGGCAGAGGAGAGAAGAAGCACCCGTGCCTCCCACCGTATTGCCACCCACTGGCGTTGCACAAGCAACTCCCGCCACGCATGACTCTCGACCAGCCGGCTTCGACGTCATGAGGAATGATCCCATAAGGGATCCTACAACACTTGCGCTACCCGCCAATCCACCCACTGAGAGAGGACAGGTTCTTCGTAAAAAAAAGAAAAAGAGAAATCGAGCCGCCCGATTGGCGCGCGCTGAGCCAGCAGCTGCCTCCACACCTCACTCGAGGCAAACAAGGGAGGAGGCCACTGCTCACCGCCCACCCACCCAAGAACACGCCCAAATGCCCGTTGAAACCACTGCTCAAGTATCCGCCCAGGCAACTACACAAACAAATGCTCAGACCTGGGCATACACACAGACGACCGCTCAGCCCTCTGCCCAGGCTCCAATTCAGGTGCCGACCCAAACATCCGCACGACCAGTGCAGGTGCATATCCAAGGGCTCGCCCAACCGATTACTCAACAGACCGCTCAACGACCTCTGCAAACATCTGCCTCAAGATTCTCCCAGCGCCACACCCAACAGCCCACTGAAGCGCCTACATACACCCTACCACACACATACCAGGACCAGGGGGAAGCGCAAACCAACCCGGACGTCATGGCCATAGTCCGGGTTGTGGTGGAGGCTCTGATGACCGGCCTCACGGCATACCTTCAGGGCCAGGGCATAATGCCAGCGATCGCAGCAGGAATGGCCGTCCTAACACGATTCCGTTTTTGCTAAAAGTACTGTACTGGAACCCAGGTGGCATTAGAGGGCATGTCCGGGAATTAACTACACTCGCCCAGTCGCAGGACGTCCATGTTATCCTCCTGGGCGAGACGAAGCTCGCGGAACACGTGGAGCTCCGAATCCCAAACTACTTCGTGTACCGGCGTGACGAAGTCTCTCCCCGGGGCTACGCCTACAGAGGAACGGCGGCCCTGGTGCGGAGGGACATTGTACATGATGAGCTGGAACATGCACCGTACAGATCCCTGCGTACTCAAGGAGTGCGTGTTCAAGCCGGGGAGGAGGAACTTAAATTATATGCCGCCTACAAACCTCCGAACACGACTTTCTACAGCAACGATGTCCAGACTCTCTTCGAGTCGCAAAGCCCCACACTAGTCGTGGGTGATTTAAACGCAAAGCACCAAGCCTGGGGCTCGCGTGTCAACACCACGACCGGAAGGCAGCTACTCGAAGACAGTGAGCGCCACCGTTATGGTATTCTGGGACCAGGTTCACCGACTAACATACCAACAAATCACCACCACCATCCCGACGTCCTGGACATCGTGTTGCACCACCAGATTGACCATCCCATCAGTGTTGAAACCTTATACGACCTCGACACTGAACACTTGCCCATACTTGTAACGCTGAACCTCCAGCGCGACTTTACTATACCGCCACCTCCCAGAACCATAACAGACTGGGAAAAGTACGCCAGCGCGCTGTCGAAGTTTGAGCTGGTAGGACCGATATCGACCCCAGTGGATGTGGACCGGGCCGCCCGTACACTCATGGTGGCCATACAAAATGCCAAAGATGCGGCAACGACCACTAAACCACACGCTGGCCGAAGGGATCTGCTGCCGAGGTCACTCCGAGACAAGCTTGTGAAAAAACGTGCCCTACGCAAGCTTTGGGCTCGAACTCGCTGCCCAAGGGTCAAGCAAGATCTCAACCGTCTTACAGAGGAGTTGGCGCATGCACTCAGCGCCCGTGAAGATGCCGCCTGGGAGGATATCATCGATGTGGCGTCGGAGTCAGATACCACCCTGTACCACCTCTGTAAGACTCTTACCGGAACTACCACACCCGTCTACCCTCTGCTAGACCGTGAGGGTAGGCGAAGATACTCCGCCATCGACAGAGCAGAGATCATGGCGGAGTATATGGAAGGTCAATTTACCCCCAACCCATCGGCCACCGACGACACCACGACCAGACACCACGCGGCGATCTACCAACAAGTGGAAGATTTCCTGTCGGCCCAGATACCTCCGCTTCAGGGAGAAGACTTTATCTCTCCGTCTGAACTGAGAAAGACCGTCTTCAGACTACCAAAAAAGAAGGCGCCAGGCCCTGACAGGATCCCGATCGCCGCGTTACAGCAGCTGCCTCGAAGAGCTCTCGTAGCACTGACGAGAGTTTTTAACGGGGTACTCCGTACCTCACATTTTCCTGAGACTTGGAAGCTGGGGAAGATTATCACTATCCCCAAACCAGGAAAAGACCGCCGTCTACCAGGGAGCTACCGTCCGATCACCCTTTTGCCGCACATCGCGAAGCTGTTTGAGCGTCTATTGCTGCGGAGGCTCGCCCCCCACTTACAACCGAGGGATGAGCAGTTTGGCTTTCGCAGTAATCATTCCACGACGCTCCAGCTGGCAAGAGGACTACACCACATCGCCAGTGAGAAGAACAGAGGATACTGCACCGTCGGGGTCTTTCTAGATATCGAAAAGGCTTTCGACCGCGTGTGGCACGCCGGACTCCTGGCGAAACTTCTCTCCACTAACTTGCCACCCGCGATCGTTCGTCTGGTAGCTTCATACCTGGAGGGCAAGTCGTTCTATGTATCCGTGGACGGCGCGGACTCCCAGCCTCGCCCAATACGCGCCGGAGTACCCCAAGGCAGCTGTCTATCACCATGTCTGTACGCAGTGTATACAGACGATATCCCTACCCTCGCCGGTCATCTGCGCGAGGGGGAGGAAGACGTACTGTTGTCACTTTACGCTGACGACAGTGCGTATCTTGCGTCGTCCTATCACCAAATTGTTGCCACTAATCGCATGCAACGCCTGTTGAACCTGCTTCCTGAATGGCTGGACAAATGGAGAATGGCTGTCAACGTGGGGAAAACGGCAGCCATTCTGTTCGGCGTACGGAAGCCGCTACGTCAGCTCCAACTTCGAGGCCAGGGCATAGAGTGGCAGACTTCGGTGTGCTACTTGGGGTGCCGCATCGACTGTAACCTAAACATGGTTCCGACGGTGGATCACGCCGTGAACCACGCAAAGGCGGCCACGTCGATGCTGTACCAGGTCCTCACCTCAAGACTATCACCGAAGACCAAACTCCGTATCTACGGAGCCTATGTCCGCTCACGCCTGACGTATGCGGCACCTGCGTGGTACGCTCTTTGTTCGGCTTACCAGAAGCGCCGGCTACAGGTTCAACAGAACAAGTGCCTGCGCCTGATTGTTGGAGCTCCGAGGTACGTCAGAAACGACGTCATTCATCGGGATACCAAGACGCCCACCGTGGAGGAGTACGTCCATGCACTTGCGCGGCGAATGTTCGCCCGCGCGGACCATGGACCGTACATACACCTTGTAACGATACCCAACTGGCATACTAAAATATTATAAAATTATAATGTTCAAAATAGTATATATATATTTTTTTTTTTAAATCGAAAGTAAGTCTGTACATATTAGTAGTAAGGTATCTCCACATAAGAATATAAAGGTTCACTTTTAAGAGTTTCAATTTTAACTCATAACGCATAACGTTGGCAAACATTGGGAATCGAGGATATACGCCGCACGGGTTATCGGGAGCGAAGACAGGCAGCGATGCGCGGGGCCGCGTCGAGGCGTTGTGTGCGCGCCGCGCTGGTTAAAGCGTAATAACGCTCGGAGCGTTCATTGCTGAACTAGCGTTGCGTGCGGCATCGCGCGCGTCGGTCGAGACGGTGAGTGTGCACGCTCGTCGTTGCGTAGTGGCGCTCATAGCGTGCTCTATTCAAACGGCGATGTGGAAATAGAAAATATAATTTACTTATTGTAACTTATGTGCTGGGGCGACACATGAGGTTTATAATAAAGAATACTAATTTGAGAATGGGACCACTTTGAGTACAAGGATACATTTCTTATATTATAGGGCGATACTTTCTAAAGTCTGAGAGCGATTTATGGTTGAACTGACAATTTGGCTGCTTAGGCGGAGAAAACCGCGCGTCCCTCGGGATGTGTTTGGTGAATCTTTGCTTGAGATGGCTTTCAGTGTTATTAGTGAACTATCTGACATTCTTCTGAAGACTACTATCACTCCGTGGTGATCGCAAACACTTACAAGGTACATAAATGCTGAAGATGGGATTAGGCCTGTGGATATAGTCTCCCTCGCTTCGGCGTTTGTATCGCAGTGCGCCTGGCTCTGTTTGGCATCTGACTATCAGTTAGATGTTAGATAGGGATTAGGCCTGTAGATGCCATGGTGAGCCTTGTTCATTCTTGACAATAGTTTGCTATGTTTGAATTTGTGATTACATCGGCGTGCGTTCGTACATAGTGCGAACGTATGTTAATGGGGTTGCATTCAAGTATAGTGGATGTTAAATTGAGTTGTAGGCCCATGTACTAAATCTGCAGTGAGCCTGGCTCGTCTTTAGGATTTAATTACATTGGAAACTAGAATAGGATTGGCTAGCGATGGCAGATCATACGGCTATTTCTGGTTTTGTCTTGTTCTGGTATCCTGTGTTTACTTTTGAATTATTTGCTGGTATGCGTTGGAGCGCGTTGGAAGACGCTTATGCGAAGGAGACCCAGTGCCTTTGATACTTTGTGATTCTTATATGAAGAAGAACCTAGTATCTCGGGCTTTGTGAATCCTTTGCTGAGTTGATTCTAGCATGCCTTAATAGCTACCAATCACAGTGGGCAGGTAATGCTGCTGTTCTGTTTGTACTCTGACATGCGTTGGAATACTTAACCACCTTGTGGTGTTTACTGAATACACGCACAATATAAATGCAACATTATTATACCAATACATGAATATTGAAGGTTGGGTTAAGGCCTGTGGATATTCCCGCAGTGAGTCTGACTCTCCTTGAAACCTATTAACAGGTCTGTAGTGGGAGAGCACCACTCTAAAAATGCTGTATCAGCTATGGCTGCATCGTGGGATCATAAGAGGCACGCACCTCTTTCTAAAGTATGCTTGCATACGTTGCGCCGTTTATCAAATGATGACGTTGTGGGGGGGGGGCTACTGTTCGTTGGTATTTTATGAACTTAGTGTCATAGGATACCAAGGGAAGGCAGAAGCTCACCGTACATGGCGCGGTGGGGCTATGTACCATCATTTACTTTTTTATTTCCCAAGTAAATGATGCCATCCTTCCAAGCTCCTATCCCGAAGGGATAGGTGGTTGGAACTACACGTCTTGACAACGTGATCTCATCTCAAGGTTAGAGAACTCACTCTTACAATATTATTCAATGTATCCTACGAACTTCGGCTTTCCGAAAGATTGTATTTGACTCCATTAATGTGAAACGTCTTGTGAAAGCAGTCTCTTGATCCTACCATGTTCAAACCGTTTCTATAAGTGAACAGCCACTTTGAATTGAGCAGGGACGAGTATTTGTCTTGTCCGACCAAATGCTTAATAAGTATTTATACTCGAATATGCAAACCCCACAACCGTCAACGCAAAAAGTCGTTGGGCCTGATGAACTCATAATTTCTGACGCTCTAAAAGTTCTTGGTTTATTATGGACACAACATTCCAAAGGACCTTACCGCTAAACGATACACGTGCCATTTTAAATGAATTAAATTAAAACGAAATCGTTTGAAAGAACTGAAGGAAAATAGGGTAGAGGTTCTTAGGACCTCGTCAGTTTAGTTACAACCTCCACGGGATAGCACCGCTTCAACCCAGACCACCAAACGGGCGTCCTCTACCTCGCGAGCTTCTGCGGTCACCCACACCAGCGCAACGTGCTGATGAAGAGGACGACGATGAGGACGACGCAAGCTTTACCGGCGTTGATAATACCCCTGTGCACAACGACGAGCCCACAGCCTACAGTACGGGCGCCCTGGACCCAACACAAAACCGAGACCTCGAGGCCCTAAGCCAAGAAGGCAGGCCTTAGCCGATAACGGCTTAAAGGACGTTACCGGGGAAGCGTTCTTCCCCGCGCCACACCCGGGCAAGGAGGCCATGCCTCGAGGCCCGTACCCCCGTTTTGGCCTAGGTCAAACGGAGAAGACCCCGCTGCGTCTTGACACATTCTTCAACTTCCTTCCCCGCTCCACACCCGGGCAAGGAGGCCATGCCTCGAGGCCCGTACCCCCACATTTACCTAAGTCAAACGGAGAAGACCCCGCTGCTGTTAAAGGTCATCTAAATATATAAAAGAAAAAGGTCTGACTGATCTATCAACGCACAGCTCGAACTACTGGACGGGACGGGCTGAAATTTGGCATGCAGATAGCCTATTATGACGTAGGCATCCGCTAAGAAAGGATTTTTGAAAATTCAACCCCTAAGGGGGTGAAATAGGGGTTTGAAATTTGTGTATATGTGAGTGAAATAGGGGTTTGAAATTTGTGTAAATTATAAATTTGTGTAACCCTTAGGAATTTTTCAAAACCGTTTCTTAACTGATACCTACGTCCTAGAAAGAACCAACCTTCCAAATTTCAAGTTTGTAGGCTTTATAGTTCCTGAGATTTCGTGATTAGTCAGTCAGTCAGTCAGCGAGTGATGATTTATCAATAGCGGCATCTAAGAACGCATAGCAAAAACTATTCTTCTTAGATTGTCATTTAGATGGCACTGCTTACGCGTTAACTGTTTGATCGACAGTCATATGTGTGTCGGACGCCATTTTTGACAAGTGTGGTGAAAATAATTAAGCTCCACGGATTTTGTTTCGAAAATGAGTAAAATTTATAATTTTTTATGGTTTTTATGGGTAAACGACGATTTAAGAAACGGAATTATTATGTGCTATTCAGTTTTACTATGCGCTTTGTTTTTACTGAGTTATTTGATGCGACATAATAACCCCTCAAATTCTAAGATGGGGGTTATTCCAACCAAAATCTTATGACGTAATAGCCCCACTATTTTAGTATGATAATTGAAAAAGTTAGTGATTATTATTATTATTATTATTATTTATTTATTTTATATCTAATTAGAACGGCAGTGCCACTTACACTAACTAGATGATTAATAGTAAATTTAAATACAAATAAAGGTACAAGAAAAAAGACATAAAATACAAAACGATAAAAGATCAAAGAATTTTGAATATGTACGCTGAGAACATTGAATGACATATTCATGCAATGCTCTCAGCGTACTTCAGTAACTCCCGAACCAGTATTATAGACCCATCATTAAATGGGTCCCATTGAGCATTATTGTCCAAAAGCGCGTTGAATGATGCTAATGAACGGGGTATAGGTGACATAGATCTAGCAACAGTGCGATGATGTGGGACCACGAAAAGTTTATTTTTTCGTGGACGAAGATTACTGTTGGATTCAGGGACACGTATGCGACACAGTTGGTCATGAAGTTCTGGAGCATTAACATCTCCTCGCAAAATTTGACACATAATTTTGAGTTGGTCGCAAATGCGTCTGACCTCCAGGGAGTTGAAACCTAAGCAACCTAACAAAAATTTGGTTGGGTATAGGAAAGGGTAATATCCATAGCAACGTTTATACAGGTATCTTAGGAAGGCCTTTTGTACTTTTTCTAATATAAGCCCGTACTTTGCCTCGTACGGGTGCCAGACACAGTTGCTTGTTTCGAGCTTGCTTCGGACTAAGGCGTAATATAGTAATCGTATTACTAAAGGACTATGGAACTCCCGAGAGTTGCGTAGTACAAATCCTAATCTTCGAAATGAGTCAGCTGCTACGGTGTTAATATGGTCATGGAAGGTCAATTTTTTATCAAAAATTACACCTAGGTCTTTCATGTTCTGTACTCTGGGAATAGGGATTCCATCCATTTTATATTCATGTATCAAAGGATACCGAACTTTACCAAAGGTCATAACTGAACATTTGTCACGATTTAACTCCATTTTATTCGCTTTACTCCAGTGATATACAGCTGTAAGATCGCATTGCAACTTGAGACAATCTTCGATAGAAGTAATTTCGAACATAAGTTTTAGGTCATCTGCATATAGCAAGCATTTTGCATATTTTATAGATTCCGGAAGATCGTTTATCATGATTAGGAAGAATAGAGGTCCTAAGATAGAGCCCTGGCTTACACCGGATCGCGTATGATATGGTTTAGACTCATATATGCCATATATGTGATGTGCTAGGGTCGATAAAATAACGATGAATGTTTATATGGGGCTTTTACTATCTGATTTATAGTTAAGTAGTGTTCGAACAAACCCGACTTTGTTTTATATATTAAGATAATGTATTTTTTAGTTATTTCGTGGGCATTGTAATGTGTTAGCGACTTTTTTACTAGCAGAGTAGAGCGTTCATCACTGGCACTATGAATATTGCACAAAAATGATAAAAGTAACTGTGATCGTTACGTTTCACGCGCTGGCCGCGCAGCCGCCGCGTACTTGTGTCCATAAATATCATTATAATATTGTTGTGGCTTAGTCAATAGATTGAATCCATACTAATATTATAAATGCGAAAGTGTGTCTGTCTGTCTGTCTGCTACCTTTTCACGGCCCAACAAATTAACCGATTCTGACAAAATTTGGTACAGAGATAGCTTATATCCCGGGGACGGACATAGGCTACTTTTTGTCCCGGAAAAATCAAAGAGTTCCCGTGGGATTCCTAAAGACCCATCCGCTTAACCGATTTTTATGAAATTTTGTACCTAGGCAGCTTGCATCCCTGTAATTGATATAGGCAACTTTTTATCCCGGAAAATCAAACAGTTTCTTCAAACGGGATCTTTAAAAATCTAAATCCACATTTAGGTTTTTAAAGATCCCGTGGGACACCTAATTTAGTTTTTTTTACTATCCTATAAACAATAATTACCTACCGTTTTTTTAATACACTGACTATTATTACAAGAGTACTTGGTATTAAAACTCTTACTATTCGCCGTTTAAGAAAGATAAAGCTTTTATTCAATAACTTAACGATAACAATTTGAAACCGATTAGAATTTATCGAGGCGCGTCGTAATTGCCCCATAATTTACAAAAAAAAAAGATTTTAAAGGAATTTTAATCCTCCTACCTTTTTGTAAAACTTAGAATAGTATGTTTTCCGTCGTGAATTGTATGAGCCACTAAGTATTAACTAAATCGAATGATAGATGGCAGAGACACAATCAAAAGTCGGAAAAGCCCCGCAGCGGGGTTATTCCGCCGTTTTCCAGAATTCAAATACAAATTCTTGGTTGTTACAAAAATATTGATTTTCTACAGAAGTAATACAGCGTAACCATTAACAAATAAATTATTTTTATGATGCACTTACTCATTTGTTGTTATTGCTTGCTGTAGTGAAATAGCAAAGATTTGAATTTTACACGTCACTTTTTTTGGGCGAATAGCCCCGCATGACCTTATAAAATAAATAATATTTTATACATTGCCTGGATATTTTAGGTATTCCAAAAAATGCCTAAAATATTCATTTCCACAATAAAAAAATATTGGCGATAACATCTTTAGGTTGGTAACTACTAGTATTATAAAGAGAAAAGATGTTTGTTTATAATCAATAAACTCTGGAACTACTAAACTGATTTTAATAATTCTTTCACCATTAGAAAGCTACCTGTTTTAACCAGATTTATTTTTGGTAAATCATTTTCCTTTGTACAATTTATATTCTTTCTTCTTTCAAATAAACATTACACTCATTTATACTAACCCACTACTCACATGCAAAACTTCTTCTAGGAGTATTTTAAAAAAATTTATCGAAAAAATTTAAAAACCTATTTATCTGCAGGTACCAATTAGTTAGCTAAATCTTTACAAAAAGATAAGTTAATTATTACGCCTTTGATTGAGAAAAATCGACGTGCTCCCATTTATAGTAGAGTAGGTACCTACTACTCCTATACAATTCTACTCAATTCTAGGAGTATTTTTTGGTTTATCGGAAAAATAAAAAAAAAACTATTTATGTTTAGGTACTAGGTAATTAGGACCTAAATCTCTGCGAAACAATTAATTCATTATAACGCCTTTAACTGAGAAAAACTGACATGGTCCTATTCCCATACAAAACTGATTTTGGGTATAACTTTTTTTTTGTGTATCAAATAAAATAAAAAAAGTGTTTATGTTTAAGTACTAACTAGGTACTAAATCCTTACGATAAAACATATTAACTTTAACGCCGCCAACTTAGTAAAACCGACTTGGTCCAGCCATCCTGACGGTCAGAATGGCTGACCACTTTGATTATAAAATTTCTCCCTATTTATCGAGGTACTAATTATTTGATGTCAGGTACCAAATAGTACCAAATAGGTACTAAATCCTAGCATGGCTTAAACTTCCAAATTCTGTGGTGGTCCAGCCATCCTGACGTTCATCATTATAAGTAATAAATGTATGTCACAAAACCACGAAACAAGGCTGAAATTGTTTGCATATAGTAGTAGGGTCAGCAACAAAGCTAGGTTTGCATCCGTCCATAGTCGCTTGTACTGGCAGGTGCAAAAATAGCTTTGTTGCTGACTATGCCACGACTGTTTCAGTTTCTCCAATATTCATATTATAAGTGCTGGCGCGCACTACCAGTGCAGTGAGTTGCGGTACGTTTTATAATTCGCAGAACTTAAATGTATCAAAATACGAGTGCAGAATTAATTCCGCAGCGGTTCCATATTGTTTTATAGTTCACAGATTTTGCGGAAAAAAAATGTACGGAAATTTACCGTGGTGCGCGCTAGGTATTTTTCTTTACCACCCTTTTTAGGTAATTTTCATAAGAGCCCATTCACACTTGCCGGCTGTCGGACTTGGATTTTAATTGGATGTTTCAGTAGTAGAACATTTAATACAAAGCTACTCACATTTGTCTGAAACCGATGGTGTGTCGGTGCCGAGAAGAAAGTATATATAACTAGCTGATGCCCGCGACTTCGTCCGCGTGGATTTAGTTTTTAAAAATCCCGTGGGAACTCTTTGATTTTCCGGGATAAAAAGTAGCCTATGTCCTTTCCCGGGATACAAGCTATATATGTACCGAATTTCGTCCAAATCGGTTGAACGGATGGGCCGTGAAAGGCTGACAGACAGACAAGCAGACAGACGGACAGACACACATTCGCATTTATAATATTAGTATGGATGGATGTTGTGCCACTGAGTGGTTTTAGTAAGTACATAATTATGTGTTTTATTTTTTTCTCCTAGGTATATAGTGATGAAAAATAGTATGTATGTCACTTGGGGCCAAAATATTTTGTTCTTGAGGATCGTAGGTATATTGAACTCCTCGCTACGCTCTGAATTCAAAATAACGCCCTTGGAGGTAAAAAATTATCATTTTGGCCCCCTTTAACACAAATAACTTTTGTTTATTCCTAAGACAAAATAATATACTTATTTATGCAAGGTTTCACAAATTTTTCGAACATAATAAATTATTATTATTCAAGTTACTTTTGTGATCTATACTTATAATAAATAAATCTTCTAAATAAATTCATTCTTAGATTATATACTCTTATAATAGGTACGTATTTTTTTGTTTATTAACAAAAAATGACTTATACCTGGTGGCTTTATGACGTACAACAATTAAAACACAGGTAAATTATATTTTTTTAATATCTAAAATTTTCCTCCGTGTCGAAGTAACGAACAAAAATAATGAGCTTTTATTTTGCAGTATTAAAATAAAATGCCTTGTTATAATAATCTTTTTCGGCGAAATCCGTACTAAATAATTGTTATTTTCGTGAGAAATAATCCTTACTAAAAGGCACAGTGTAAGATCCTACTTAAGAATCTAATTGAGACTAAGCATACTTGAGAATATAATTGAGATTTCTTGCAAAAAATCGAACGAATGAAAAACAAAAAGAGACTCAATAGCTCAACGTTTAGAGTCGGAGGTTCAACCCTTTCACGCGTACGTTAATCCGCCGCTGTAGATAAGTAGGTAGTAATGAAAACAAAAACAAATGAGTTTAAATTCAACCTTACTGCCATAAGCCACCAACATCAAGCCAAAAAATCAGTTACCCAACTTCGATGGAACGACAATATGCGAAAAATCAAACTAATAAAAGCTTTTAAAAATGAGATTTAGAGGTAACCCATTGAATGCGTTATCCATTTCGGTTGGATTCCCGAATTTCAAAATAAGTACGTGGATAAAAATTTCTCGACACAGAGATTCAATTGTGTTGTGCCCATACAGAGAGAGAGCCAGAGCGTGCGAGAGTTTCGTTATTGTATAAAAGCTGAAAGTTACTCTGCGTACCCCAACCCTCAAACTAAAAGTTTACGGGTGTCAGGCAGGGGGTTGCCAAGATACTAAGTATCTGGCAATGTATGACGTGATTTCTTATACTATTCTGAAGAAATTATAAAAAAATTAGACTTTATACTTGATGAAGGATTTTTTACACCTTACCTGTTATCTCCCAAAGCCACCATGATCCAAACTTCGTAGTCGCTGATAGTTCTTCCCTGTGTTGCGGACAATACACGGAGAAACTTTCAGTTATATAAAATAACAAAGGTCTAGCACGCGCTGGCTCTTAGTCCAATACAATATACTTCAAATATGGTATAAAAGATTTATCGTATAAGGCACTTGTCCCAGCGCCGGTGTGCATTGATAGTTGATAGCTGACTGATGCTCTCTTGGGGGTCAAAAATCAGTACACTTATCATATCAGTACCTTTATTATAAATGCGAAAGTGTGATTGTTTCTTGATTTATTGGTTTGTTGATTTGTCCTTCCCTTCAATCACATCGCAATGGTGCAACGGTTTGACGTGATTTTTGCATGGGTATAAAAATAAAGACCTGGAGAGTGACATAGGCTACTTTTTATCCCAGAAAATGAAGAGTTCCTACGGGATTTTTAAAAAACCTAATTCCACGCGGACGAAGTCGTGGGCATCAGCTAGTTTATTACTAAATTAAGTATTATAATATAATCTATATAAAAAAGGAAAACTGACTGACTAACTTATTGCAGGACTGACGTATGAACGCACAGCATCTACGGTGGATCGGGCTGAAATTTGGCATGCAGATAGCTATTTTAATATGATGTAGACATCCGCTAAAAAAGGATTTTTGAAAATTCAACCCTTAAGAGTAAAGTAAAATAGGGGTTTGAAATTTGTGTAGTCCACGCGGATGCAGTCACGGAAATAAGATCGTAATTAGTTTCTAGTTTTCTAAATATAAAAAAGAAAAAGGTGACTGACTAACTGACTGACTGACTGATCTATCAACGCACAGCTCAAACTTTTAAAGCCTCAATAGCTCAACCGGTATAGGAGTGGACTGAAAACCGAAACGTCGACGGTTCAAACCCCGCCCGTTGCACTATTGTCGTACCTACTCCTAGCACAAGCCTGACGCTTAGTTGGAGAGGAAAGGGGAATATTAGTCATTTAATATGGCTAATATTCTTATTTAAAAAAAAAAAAAAAAAAACTACTGGGCGGATCGGGCTGGAATTTGGCATGCAGATAGTTATTATGACGTAGGCATCCGCTAAGAAAGGACTTTTGAAAATTCAACCCCTAAGGGGGTGAAACAGGGGGTTGAAATTTGTATAGTCCACACGGACGAAGTCACGAGCACAAGCTAGTTATAACTAAACTCGTTTCTCGCCATTCATTGGCGGTCGGACAAGTGTCTTATATTGGGGGATACAAATAAACCGGTGTCCACGGTTACACTTACTAAAAACCGTCCGTGCGTATTAAGTGTCGGCTGATTACCTCTATTCAGGTTCAATAGATTATTCTTACTAAGATCGAGTTGCATAACAGGTGGTTAAAGTTAAGTCACGGTTACGGTTAAACTTTTACCGTCAAAAACCAATATTGTTGAAGTATGAACAGCTGTGATAGCCTAGTGGTTAGGACGTCCGCCTTCCAATCGGAGGCACGCACCTCGCACCTCTAAAACGCACCTCTAACTTTTCAGAGCTATGTACGTTTTTAAGTAATTAAAATATCACTGCCTGAGAGTTCTCCATAATGTTCTCAAAGGTGTGTGAAGTCTGCCAATCCGCACTTGGCCAGCGTGGTAGACTATGGCCAAAACCCTTCTCACTCTGAGAGGAGACTTGTGCTCTGTAGTGAGCTGGTGATGGGTTGATCATGATGATGAGTCAAAAACGTCCAGATTAAAGAAAAAAATTATTTAATCAGAAGCGTTTTGTTCTTCTTCAATATATATATATTATATATATATATACTTATAATAAAACTGTAACAGGTCAAATTCTGTACATTGAAGATATTTTGAAAATTTTTTTCGAGGGCACTCTATAATCGATACTGAACCCAAAACTGTAATTTTTTTCATTTTTGTCTGTCTGTCTGTCTGTCTGTATCACGGTGAAACTACTGAATGGATTCCAATGAAACTTGGTACGATTTGAGGTCATACTATGAGGAAGAATATAGGATACTTTTTATCCCGAAATTCAGCATGGTTCCCGTAGGAGAGGGGATGAAAGTTAAAATGTATACTGAGTTGTAATTCATTAACGCGTAGTCCGATTTCATTCATTCTTTTTTTGTTAGAAAGGGGATATTTTAAAGATTGTTCCGTAAATATTTCAAGGTCATCGGTTTTTAACCGACTGTCAAAAAGGAGGTGGTTCTTTTTTCTACATCGATTTTTTCGAGATTTCTGGACCGATTTGCAAAATTTTTTTTTAAATCAACAAAAAAAGTTTTCGTGGTGGTCACATAAAAAAATCTGGATTCAACTCCTCAATCCTGATGCTGCAAAGTACTAAAGTCCTAAATCGTGGGGATTTTAGAATTTCTGATAGTGAATTGATATTTTAGGTATCAAGCAACGGCTTCACGATGACACTCCCAGTCCGAAATACTCTAACCTGATGATGCAGGGTACAGCACTCCTAAACCATAAAGATTCAGGAACTGTTCCTGGTGAAATAATATTGTAAATGCCAAGCATAGACTATGCTATTGAATTCCAAGTCTCAACTCTTCAATCCTGATGCTGCTGGTGAGTTGATATTTTAGGTACCAAGCAATAACTACTTAGACTAACAAGCTTAAAATAAAATAAAAACGTTAAAAAACCGACTTCCAAAGACACTACAAAGTAAAAAATAACTTTTGTCTCTACACGTGTATGAATGTATGAAGTCGGGCGAGCATAATAAAAGAAACTAGAAATCAAAGCGTGAAGCTCGCCCGTCTTCGACATATACACGTGTAGAAATAAAAGTTATTTTTTACTTTGTAGTGTTTTTGGACGTTGGTTTTTTTAATATTTTTATTTTTGTAGTTTAGGAATTACAGACATTACAATCATCAATTAGGTACATTTAACTTGAAACCCGGAATGTACAGGAATCTTTAAACGTACAGCTCAGCTTAAGCTGGCGTGTGCGATTTATCGAACTTATCTAGGCATAGATGAATAGACATACGGTCTATGATCACGGCATCGTACCAGAACGCTAAATCGCATAGCGGTACGACTTCGCCAGTGGGGTGGTAATTAGCCACGGCCGAAGCCAGACCAGACCAGACCAGAGGAAATTTAGAATTTATAAAATTCGTAACTGACACTGCCGGGAATCGAACCTGGACCTTCCATTGATAAGACTACAACATTACCGTGCTACAGCGCTTACCACTGTGCCAGGGAGGTAGTCAAAATTAGAATTAATAGGTAGGTACACTACCAAGCAACGACTAGATATAGTACGCGACAGGTCGAGATGGCAATTGGGTTATGAGGCTTGGAGACGCGAACGCCACGCACACCCCCACACCGGCTTAGCGCATACCCACCCCGATTGCCATCTCGACCTATCGCGTTCGATACATGATCAAACTTCAAGTGCCAACTTCTCAACCATCATCATCATGATGACGGGTAGCTACTGTAATTCTAGATTTGAATCAGCTATTTTAGAAATAAAAATAAAATAAAATAAAAATCTTTTTTATTCGAATAAACTTTTACAAGTACTTACGAATAGTCGGATGCTCTTTTCAAAGAATAGTCGATGTTGAATTGGTATAAAAGTTACGCTTAGTATAAACTATGGCTTACGTACCTACCAAGCAACGACTTCATGATTCAACTCCATATCCCAACTCTTCAACCCTGATGATGCAGGGTATTGCATTCCTAAGCCACTGTTGATTGTGAAATAATATTGTAGATGCCAAACATATATACCATTATTGAACTTCAAGTTCCAACTCTTCAATACTGATGCTGCAGGGTACTGCACTCCTAATCTATGGGTTTTTAGGAACTGTTGATGGTGAATTAATATTGTACCATTTACTATTGCACCAAACCACGACTACATGATTGAACTCCGTTCACAAAAATCCACGCACTCCATCGAAATCCTATTCTATTCCAAACTTATTCGCCAGCGAGACAAGAGTGGAGAAGACGGATAGGGACGTGTGAGGGATGCAACGGATCAACGTGATTTTTTACATCATCATCAGCCTGCGGACGTCCACTGCTGGACTGCCTTCCCTAAAGAGCGCCACCACACCCGGTCCTCAGCCTTCCTCATCCAGCCACTTCCCGCCAGCCTCTTTATATCGTCGGTCCATCGTGCTGGAGGGCGTCCCACACTATGCTTGCCTACCTACGCGGTCTCCACTCAAGGACTTTCTGGCTCCAACGGCCATCACCTCTACGACAGGCATGACCTGCCTTCTTTTAAAATCTAATATATCTCTAAATCTCTATAAAATTTCCCGGAAAATAAAAGAGTTCCCATGGGCTTTTGAAAACCTACATCCACGCGGACGAAGTCGCGGGCATCAGCTAGTAATTAATATAATTTAAAACAGCATCTTCTCTTTTGGTTTGTAAGTTAGAAAGAAATCTCTGTACTGTGGCACTTGTACGGGCGATTGGCCTGGTAACCCACAGTTGGTTAGAGTCTCGCGGACTTTCTCCTCGTCCAGTTCTTTGGTTTCACATACGTCTGTGAGAAATTCGTTCCATTCATCCCAATTTAGTTCTGTTTTACTAAAACAATTCCAAACAATTGAATGTATAAAAGCAAAAAGGTTAGTCGACATCACAGGAGACCGAAGAGCTGGCAGCTACCTCGGACAAAGAATTAGCCTAGCTATCCAAAGGGGGAACGCTGCCAGTATCTTCGGAACCTTGCCTAAAGGGACTCCTTTTAATAATATATTTTAGTTGTAATATTATATTTTTTAAGGTTTTAGTTTTAGTTTAAATTATTAATTAATTAACTTTTAATTTGAATTTATTTTCTAATCAATACACATTGAATGTTTCTACGTCTAGGGTCAACATCACAGTATCAAAGAATTTGCAAGTACTACTACGTAGTACAACACAGTATACTGCATACATTTTAAATTATTATGTATACTATCTCTGTGATTATCACCCACCATTTTAACTATAAATGTGTCAACTGTCATGTCAAAAGTACGATTTTAGTCCTTATCATAAAGACAAATCGTGCTTTTGACATTACAGTTGACACATAGAGTGAGTGAGTTCTCATTGTACCGGCTATATTCATTAAAGGGTTAGTAGCGGTAATTATATTACTCGCTTCGACGACAGAAGGAAAACATCGTAACTTGTATGCCTGAGGTTTTCCTGTAATGTTCCCATAGATGTGTGACTTTGCCAATCTAGACTTAGCCAGCGTGGTGGACTATGTAAACACTTAATATATATTGTGTAGGGGCACATAAAAAAATATGGCGAGTCCTTTTTAAAAAATTACGCATTATATAAAAGGACCTATTTGAACATACTTAAAAGGTATAGTCCGTACAAACTCGGCATTTCAACCATAAGACTGAGTAAAATCATCGTGGAGAGCCCTTGTTCTAATTAATTGAGATTTCACTCACGTTTTATTTGCAAAATTACGCCTTCACATAATAATGTACTAGCTGATGTCCGCGACTTCATACGCATAGATTTAGGTTTTTCAAAATCCTATGAGAAATATATATAGATAAAGTAGCCTATGTCACTCTCCAAGTCTTAAACTATACCTACCCATGCAAAAAAATCACGTCGATCCGTTGCTCCATTACGACGAGATTGAAGGACAAACCAACAAACCAACAACCAACAAATCAATAAACAAACCAGCAAACAAACACACTTTCGCATTTATAATATGGGTAGTGATAATATGGGTTGTGGTGGTAGGCTGGTGGTTAAGACCTCTGCCTCCTATTGGTGAGGTCGGAGGTCTAGCTTTTCGGAGTTATGCTCGTTGTAAGCAATTTATTATCACTTGCCTTAAAAGTGAAGGAAAACATCGAGTGTTTCCATAATGTTCTCAAAGGTGTGTGAAGTCTGCCGAAACGCACTTTGGCAGCGTGGCAGACTATGACCTAACCCTTCTCATTCTGAAAGGAGACCCTTGGTGGGACTTGGACCCATTAGTGGTCCAGCAATTGATTGATCATGATGATGATGATGCGCAGAATGGCCTTTTCACAAAATGTCCTTTCTTGTACCTAATGTCCTCTTCGTCATTTCTCAGAATGTTTATTTCTCAAAGTCCTTTACTAGAAATGTCCTAATGCCCAACAACCTACCTACCAGTAAAACAATCCATACTAAGTACTTAATACTAATATTAGAAATGCGAAAGTGTGTCTGTCTGCCTGTCTGCTATCTTTTCACGGCTCAACAGTTTAACCGATTTTGATGAAATTCGGTACAGAGTTAGCCTACATCCCAGGGAAACACACAGGCATTTTTTATCCTGAAAAATAACATATTCCTATAAAAAATCTATGCATTACTTAGCAGCATTCATACCTACTAAGTAATATCAATATACTTATAATAAAACTGTAACAGGTCAAATTCTGTACATTGAAGATATTTTGAAAATTATATATATATATATATATATATATTATATATATATTATATATATATATATATATATATATATATATATATATATATATATATATATATATATATATATATATATATATACTTATAATAAAACTGTAACAGGTCAAATTCTGTACATTGAAGATATTTTGAAAATTTTTTTTCGAGGGCACTCTATAATCGATACTGAACCCAAAACTGTAATTTTTTTCATTTTTGTCTGTCTGTCTGTCTGTCTGTCTGTCTGTCTGTCTGTATCACGGCCGCGCATCACGCTGAAACTACTGAATGGATTCCAATGAAACTTGGTACGATTTGAGGTCATACTATGAGGAAGAATATAGGATACTTTTTATCCCGAAATTCAGCATGGTTCCCGTAGGAGAGGGGATGAAAGTTAAAATGTATACTGAGTTGTAATTCATTAACGCGTAGTCCGATTTCATTCATTCTTTTTTGTTAGAAAGGGGATATTTTAAAAATTGTTCCGTAAATATTTCAAGGTAATCGGTTTTTAACCGACTGTCAAAAAGGAGGTGGTTCTTTTTTCTACATCGATTTTTTTGAGGTTTCTGGACTGATTTGCAAATATTTTTTTTAAATCAACATAAAAGTTTTCGTGGTGGTCACATAAAAAATTCTGGATTCAACTCCTTAATCCTGATGCTGCAGGGTTACTGCCCGCCTGAGTTATCAAGATTCAGGAAGTGTTCATAGTGAATTCATATTGTAGGTACCAAGCAACGACTTTATTCTCAGACTTCAAATCTCAACTCCTCAA
>NW_027189011.1:0-23671 GCF_902806685.2 Maniola hyperantus | reverse complement strand
AAAAAATTCAAAATGGCGGAATTTATTTTTTCCGCTGACTCACTCATTGACATAATTGTTCTCCTAGAAAGAGACAGAAAATGATATAATAATGTATGGGAGATATGTTCAAGAGTGGGATTCGAGTAGGGAAAAATTATGACATTTCAGAAAAACAAGATGGCGGCCGACGTGACTTTTGCAACTTTTTTGTTTTCCAACCGATTTCGTTTAAACTTGCAGCTCTTGCAGATATTAGTAAACGATTTTTAGAAAATGTAAAAAAAATTGGAAAAACAAAATGGCGGCCGAGATTTGCAAAAAATTTCCTCCTGTAAAATTTTGTATGAAACTTTTTTTTTTCACTAATACTTTCGTACAGAAGACAAAGATTTCTTTAGGGCAACATATGGAGGGAGCTGATGATTGAGGGTTTCGGAGGCGGGTGAAGGGCACGCTCAAGGTATTGAAGATAGGTGGGAGGTGCTCGACCAAATGTCATTCGAAACCTCATCCAATTGCCAAAAATTTGAAAAAAAATTCAAAATTGTGAAAAAAAGATGGCCGCCATACAAATTTCGTCAGCGTCCATCTCGGAGGGTATGAAAGATGGAAGAGTGGTTTCTTGGCAAAAGATGATCAGGATCCGAAGGTCTACTCGAAGGATGGAAAAAAAATTCAAAATGGCGGAATTTATTTTTTCCGCTGACTCACTCATTGACATAATTGTTCTCCTAGAAAGAGACAGAAAATGATATAATAATGTATGGGAGATATGTTCAAGAGTGGGATTTGAGTAGGGAAAAATTATGACATTTCAGAAAAACAAGATGGCGGCCGACGTGACTTTTGCAACTTTTTTGTTTTCAAACCGATTTCGTTTAAACTTGCAGCTCTTGCAGATATTAGTAAACGATTTTTAGAAAATGTAAAAAAAATTGGAAAAACAAAATGGCGGCCGAGATTTTCAAAAAATTTCCTCCTGTAAAATTTTGTATGAAACTTTTTTTTTTCACTAATACTTTCGTGCAGAAGACAAAGATTCCTTTAGGGCAACATATGGAGAGAGCTGATGATTGAGGATTTCGGAGGCGAGTGAAGGGCACGCTCAAGGTATTGAAGATAGGTGGGAGGTGCTCGACCAAATGTCATTCGAAACCTCATCCAATTGCCAAAAATTTGAAAAAAAATTCAAAATTGTGAAAAAAAGATGGCCGCCATACAAATTTCGTCAGCGTCCATCTCGGAGGGTATGAAAGATGGAAGAGTGGTTTCTTGGCAAAAGATGATCAGGATCCGAAGGTCTACTCGAAGGATGAAAAAAAAAATTAAAAATGGCGGAATTTATTTTTTCCGCTGACTCACTCATTGACATAATTGTTCTCCTAGAAAGAGACAGAAAATGATATAATAATGTATGGGAGATATGTTCAGGAGTGGGATTCGAGTAGGGAAAAATTATGACATTTCAGAAAAACAAGATGGCGGCCGACGTGACTTTTGCAACTTTTTTGTTTTCAAACCGATTTCGTTTAAACTTGCAGCTCTTGCAGATATTAGTAAACGATTTTTAGAAAATGTAAAAAAAATTGGAAAAACAAAATGGCGGCCGAGATTTGCAAAAAATTTCCTCCTGTAAAATTTTGTATGAAACTTTTTTTTTCACTAATACTTTCGTACAGAAGACAAAGATTCCTTTAGGGCAACATATGGAGGGAGCTGATGATTGAGGGTTTCGGAGGCGGGTGAAGGGCACGCTCAAGGTATTGAAGATAGGTGGGAGGTGCTCGACCAAATGTCATTCGAAACCTCATCCAATTGCCAAAAATTTGAAAAAAAATTCAAAATTGTGAAAAAAAGATGGCCGCCATACAAATTTCGTCAGCGTCCATCTCGGAGGGTATGAAAGATGGAAGAGTGGTTTCTTGGCAAAAGATGATCAGGATCCGAAGGTCTACTCGAAGGATGGAAAAAAAATTCAAAATGGCGGAATTTATTTTTTCCGCTGACTCACTCATTGACATAATTGTTCTCCTAGAAAGAGACAGAAAATGATATAATAATGTATGGGAGATATGTTTAGGAGTGGGATTCGAGTAGGGAAAAATTATGACATTTCAGAAAAACAAGATGGCGGCCGACGTGACTTTTGCAACTTTTTTGTTTTCAAACCGATTTCGTTTAAACTTGCAGCTCTTGCAGATATTAGTAAACGATTTTTAGAAAATGTAAAAAAAATTGGAAAAACAAAATGGCGGCCGAGATTTTCAAAAAATTTCCTCCTGTAAAATTTTGTATGAAACTTTTTTTTTTCACTAATACTTTCGTACAGAAGACAAAGATTCCTTTAGGGCAACATATGGAGGGAGCTGATGATTGAGGGTTTCGGAGGCGGGTGAAGGGCACGCTCAAGGTATTGAAGATAGGTGGGAGGTGCTCGACCAAATGTCATTCGAAACCTCATCCAATTGCCAAAAATTTGAAAAAAAATTCAAAATTGTGAAAAAAAGATGGCCGCCATACAAATTTCGTCAGCGTCCATCTCGGAGGGTATGAAAGATGGAAGAGTGGTTTCTTGGCAAAAGATGATCAGGATCCGAAGGTCTACTCGAAGGATGGAAAAAAAATTCAAAATGGCGGAATTTATTTTTTCCGCTGACTCACTCATTGACATAATTGTTCTCCTAGAAAGAGACAGAAAATGATATAATAATGTATGGGAGATATGTTCAGGAGTGGGATTCGAGTAGGGAAAAATTATGACATTTCAGAAAAACAAGATGGCGGCCGACGTGACTTTTGCAACTTTTTTGTTTTCAAACCGATTTCGTTTAAACTTGCAGCTCTTGCAGATATTAGTAAACGATTTTTAGAAAATGTAAAAAAAATTGGAAAAACAAAATGGCGGCCGAGATTTTCAAAAAATTTCCTCCTGTAAAATTTTGTATGAAACTTTTTTTTTTCACTAATACTTTCGTACAGAAGACAAAGATTCCTTTAGGGCAACATATGGAGAGAGCTGATGATTGAGGATTTCGGAGGCGAGTGAAGGGCACGCTCAAGGTATTGAAGATAGGTAGGAGGTTCTCGAGCAAATGTCATTCGAAACCTCATCCAATTGCCAAAAATTTGGAAAAAAATTCAAAATTGTGAAAAAAAGATGGCCGCCATACAAATTTCGTCGGCGTCCATCTCGGAGGGTATGAAAGAAGGTCTACTCGATGGATGGAAAAAAAATTCAAAATGGCGGAAATTATTTTTTCATACAAAATGTATGGAATATTGAAGAAGCTTTGATATGATTCTTTGGAGAACTCTTAAAGAAAAATATGAAAAGACATGATGATTGAGGGTTCGGAAGATGGTGAGGAGCTTGGGTAGAGTATTGTAGATAGATTGTGGCTGCTCCAGGCGGCAATTTTAAAATTTAAATTTCTCACAGTTGGCGACATCGGAGCGTTTCGATTTGTATGGAGCAATTGTACGTATGGACTCGACATATAGATTGATGAATAAAAGTTACCCCATTTTTCGGAAAATTTCAAGATCTACCCCAAAAGGGTTATTCCCGTTAAGTAACACTGTGACACAAGGTGCAAACAATTTCAAAACATTGCCGTTGAGTAATAGTGATAATCAATGGGAATTTTTTGAAATTGGTGTCACCTTGTGTCAAACCTACATACATATTATTATTGCGCGTGTAACAAGTGTTAAATGAATGTGCACTTTTCCGGATGTCATTTATTTTCAAATCCAAGATGGCGTCGTTTTCAGGGTTTTTGAGGATGCTGAATTTGGTGATGACATTTATTTTCAAATACAAAATGGCGGATGTGAATTATTTAATTATAATATGTACTTTTCCATATTCGGCTACTTTGACCCCAGCACAAAATAAGTCTGTTTATAAACTAAACAGTCTATTGCATAACTTAACATGGGGTCACAGGGACTGTTTTCATATCATAGACATAAATAAGTTTATCCAGAAATTTACATTGACAAAAGATACTATGTATCTGGCCCCTAGATATAAGAAACAAATAGCTACATTAGTAGCTTGTAATATACAAGACCCAGCTATTTTTAGCTCAAATTATTCTGAAAATTGTACATCTAGTACCGAATATAATATTGACATAATTAATAATAGTACTAATTCCAGTCTTTTAACATTGGATACAAATTATTTAAATAATTTGGAAACAAGTTCTAATAATGTTAGTGAAAATAATATTAATAAAATAATTTTAAACTAAGTAGTGAGACAACAGATAAGCAATGTATAATTAATCATG
The DNA here is from genome assembly GCF_902806685.2 of Maniola hyperantus. NCBI lineage: Eukaryota > Metazoa > Arthropoda > Insecta > Lepidoptera > Nymphalidae > Maniola > Maniola hyperantus. The sequence goes on along the minus strand of NW_027189011.1, from coordinate 19,391 downwards.
TACACCAAAATATACAGGGCTTATCTGGCAAAGAACATGAGATTGAATTGTTCATAAAAAAACTAGATATTGATATTTTATGCCTTACTGAGCATTGGCTCAATAGTTATCAATTAATTGTCAACCTTAAGAATTACTCATTGTCAAGTGCATTCTCAAGAAAGAAGGCTATTCGCGGCGGATCTATGATAATTACCCGCAACAACATTAATTACAAGGAACGAAAAGATATTGTTAATCTTTCGGTTGAACGCACTATTGAGCTGTCCTGTGTTGAGCTGGAGCGATATATTGTAGTCTGCGTATACCGACCTCCTTCAAGTGACTTTTCTATGTTTGAGGATGTCATGGAGGAGGCCCTGAGGCGGATATGTAAGTCGTCAAAAAAAATATTGATCTGTGGAGACTTTAATGTTGACATTTTACTTAACACCTCCTTTACAGACAGATTACTTAACTTATTTAAAAGCTTTGATTTAGGAAACACTTTTGTCGAGCCTACACGTGTAACAGCACATTCAGCTACTTGTATTGACAACATTTTTGGTGATTGTAAAATTGTCAAAAAATCCATTATCACCAATCTTAGATCTGACCACTGTGGACAAATGATATCTGTTCCCAGCTGTCAACAAAATACAATAAAAGTAATAAAGTACAGACCAGTCACCACTAAAAAAGTGAGGCAATTCAAACAAAATATTTTATTTACTTTACTTACACTTGACCTTACACAGGATGGTCCGGATGAACACTATAACGCGTTTTTTGACCTTATCAATTCCCAATTTAATTCTGTTTTCAAAGTCGTAGAAAAAAGGTTGTTTAAAAATCTTAAATTTAGCGATTGGGCTACTGTTGGCATTTACAAAAGTAGGAACAAGCTGTTTGACTTGTACGCAGAAAAGCAATATAATTATACTCCAGCATTTGTTCAATATGTAAGAAATTATTCAAAATTATTTAAAATTGTTTGCGTACAAGCAAAGTCTATTCACATAAAGCAGAAAATTATTAATTCTAACAATAAAATAAAAACAACTTGGGACATCATTACAGATGAAACTGGGAAACATTAAATGGAACACAAGAAATTGGAACTTAAAATTAACAACCATATTATTGATTCCGATTTAGAAATTGCAAAGATATTTGAGGACTTTTTCCAAAACATCCCAGTCACCACTACAAGTTCCCTTAACTCGTCGCCAACAGAAGCCTATAATCTTCTCAGGAGCAATGTTTCTGAGTGCAGTGTATTATTTAAGTTTGAATACGTTACCCCACATGATATTATTAAAGTATTCAAATCTTTACAATCCAAAAAAACAGGAGACTTATGGGGGATATCAGTAAAAATAATCAGCAATATTATTGATATTATTGCTCCGTATCTTGCTCTAATCTTTAATGAGTCTGTAGATTTAGGATGCTTTCCAGATCTTATGAAATGTAGTAAACTAATTCCTCTTTTTAAATCGGGCAGTAAAAATGACCCAAACAATTACAGGCCAATATCAATTTTGCCGACTTTTAGCAAGATATTTGAAAAAATTATGCTCAACCAACTGCTCCGACACTTCAATCTGAATAAATTAGTTCACTCTGAGCAGTACGGTTTTACTAAGGGTCGATCAACAATTGATGCGGGCGCAATGCTTTTAAAGCATATATTCGATGCGTGGGAGAACTCACAGAATGCCATTGGAATTTTCTGTGATTTGTCTAAAGCGTTCGATTGCGTTGAGCACGAGACTCTTCTAACTAAATTGAGCCACTATGGAATTAAAAACACTGCGCTTAGCCTCATTGCGTCTTATCTGAGTGACCGTATACAAACCGTATGTGTAAATGATGTGAAGTCATCCGGATCACCCTCTCTAATGGGCGTTCCTCAAGGCTCTATACTAGGTCCCTTCATGTTCTTGGTATATATAAACGATTTACCATATTTCGTTCATGATACTTGCGATATTGTGCTATTTGCAGATGATACGTCCCTAATTTTTAAAGTCGATAGAAATAAAAACAATTTTGACGATGTAAATAATGCCATATCGCGGGTCACTCATTGGTTTACTGTCAATAATTTACTTTTAAATGCAAAGAAAACCAAGTGTGTTATATTTTCTCTGCCCAATACAAAGGCGACCAAGGACATTAACTTAATGATAAATAATGATATGTTAAAAGTGGAGGAGACCAGCGTGTTCCTAGGAATCACGTTAGATGCAAAGCTTCAATGGAACGCCCATATATCAACACTTGCTGGTAAACTCAGCTCTGCTGCTTATGCTGTTAGAAAGATTCGACAGGTAACTGACGTGGAAACTGCAAAAATTGTGTATTTTGCCTATTTCCACAGTATTATGTCTTACGGAGTCTTGCTGTGGGGTAAAGCGGCAGATATTGGGAAAATATTCGTATTACAAAAAAGGGCAATACGTGCAATTTATAATTTAAAACCGCGCGATTCCCTACGAGAGATATTTAAGGAAATAGGTATTCTTACAGTAGCTTCCCAATATATTTACAATAATATAATTTTTGTACGACAAAACATTCACAGTTACAAAAAAATCAGTGATCTCCATGATAGGCAAACTAGAAACAGAAATAAGCTGGCTACTCCTGCGCTCCGCCTCTGGAAGGTGCGAAAGTCATTTGTGGGAATGAGTGTAATATTTTATAATAAAATTCCACAACCAATTTTAGACTTGCCTTTACACAAGTTTAAAAAATGTGTTCAAAGTATGCTCCTAAAAAAAGCATATTATACAGTCGCAGACTATGTAAACGATAAAAAAGCTTGGATTTGACTCGCTCCAGCAATGCACGGGGCTGCAATGGCTTGTATAGTACGGTATAATAACATTGTAAATTGAAAAATTAAAAAGAGCAACCGCCGAGTTTCTTGCTGGTTCTTCTCGGTAGGAACGGCATTCCGAACCAGTGGTAAATTAAAACTACCTGACTATTCATAAGCACTTTTAAAAAGTTTACATGAATAAAAAATCATTCTATTCTATTCCATTCTATTCTATTTACAAAATATTAGACATGGGTGTTGTTTTCAGGGTTTTCGAAGATGCTGAATTTGATGATGACATTTATTTTCAAATCCAAGATGGCGGATGTGCACTTTTTATAAAATATTAGATATGGGTGTCGTTTTCAGGGTTTTCGAGGATGCTGAATTTGATGATGACATTTATTTTCAAATCCAAGATGGCGGATGTGCACTTTTTATAAAATATTAGACATGGGTGTCGTTTTCAGGGTTTTCGAGGATGCTGAATTTGATGATGACATTTATTTTCAAATCCAAGATGGCGGATGTGCACTTTTTATAAAATATTAGACATGGGTGTCGTTTTCAGGGTTTTCGAGGATGCTGAATTTGATGATGACATTTATTTTCAAATCCAAGATGGCGGATGTGCACTTTTTATAAAATATTAGACATGGGTGTCGTTTTCAGGGTTTTCGAGGATGCTGAATTTGATGATGACATTTATTTTCAAATCCAAGATGGCGGATGTGCACTTTTTATAAAATATTAGACATGGGTGTCGTTTTCAGGGTTTTCGAGGATGTTGAATTTGATGATGACATTTATTTTCAAATCTAAGATGGCGGGTGTGCACTTTTTATAAAATATTAGACATGGGCGTCGTTTACAGGGTTTTCGAGGATGCTGAATTTGATGATGACATTTATTTTCAAATCTAAGATGGCGGATGTGAATTTTTTACAAAATATTAGACATGGATGTCGTTTTCAGGGTTTTCGAAGATGCTGAATTTGATGATGACATTTATTTTCAAATCCAAGATGGCGGATGTGAACTTTTTACAAAATATTAGACATGGGTGTCGTTTTCAGGGGTTTCGAGGATGCTGAATTTGATGATGACATTTATTTTCAAATCCAAGATGGCGGATGTGCACTTTTTATAAAATATTAGACATGGGTGTCGTTTTCAGGGTTTTCGAGGATGCTGAATTTGATGATGACATTTATTTTCAAATCCAAGATGGCGGATGTGCACTTTTTATAAAATATTAGACATGGGTGTCGTTTTCAGGGTTTTCGAGGATGCTGAATTTGATGATGACATTTATTTTCAAATCCAAGATGGCGGATGTGCACTTTTTATAAAATATTAGACATGGGTGTCGTTTTCAGGGTTTTCGAGGATGCTGAATTTGATGATGACATTTATTTTCAAATCTAAGATGGCGGGTGTGCACTTTTTATAAAATATTAGACATGGGCGTCGTTTACAGGGTTTTCGAGGATGCTGAATTTGATGATGACATTTATTTTCAAATCTAAGATGGCGGATGTGAATTTTTTACAAAATATTAGACATGGATGTCGTTTTCAGGGTTTTCGAAGATGCTGAATTTGATGATGACATTTATTTTCAAATCCAAGATGGCGGATGTGAACTTTTTACAAAATATTAGACATGGGTGTCGTTTTCAGGGGTTTCGAGGATGCTGAATTTGATGATGACATTTATTTTCAAATCCAAGATGGCGGATATGCACTTTTTATAAAATATTAGACATGGGTGTCGTTTTCAGGGTTTTCGAGGATGCTGAATTTGATGATGACATTTATTTTCAAATCCAAGATGGCGGATGTGCACTTTTTATAAAATATTAGACATGGGTGTCGTTTTCAGGGTTTTCGAGGATGCTGAATTTGATGATGACATTTATTTTCAAATCCAAGATGGCGGATGTGAACTTTTTACAAAATATTAGACATATCAAATTCAGCATCCTCGAAAACCCTGAAAACGACACCCATGTCTAATATTTTGCAAAAAAGTTTACATCCGCCATCTTGGATTTGAAAATAAATGACATTCCGGAAAAGTGCACTTTTTACACGCGCAATAATATGTAGGTGTGACACAAGGTGCTAACAATTTCAAAAAATTCTCATTGAGTAACATTGTCACTCAACGGGAATGTTTTGAAATTGTTGGCACCTTGTGTCACAGTGTTACTTACGGGGGTGTGACTCAACGGAAACAACTCCCCTCCCCCTAAGTAAGAAATCGAAATACGGACTCTTTGCAAAATCCAAGAATGAGTGATTACGTGTTTTACTTGTGCCAATGATATTTAAGTATTTTTGTCGCCGGGGATTGCCAACATTAGAATTTATCAAAGTAAAAATCATTTAGACATGGGCTTTTTTAAGGGGCAATCATTTCGCCTGGGTGCGTGGTCATCAGAAGAGGTAGAGAGAAGAGGAGGATATATAAAACTATGTAAATTGTTACTGTATAACAAGAGTTGGCGGCCATTTTCTATTTTTAACCGACTTCAAAAAAGGAGGAGGTTCTCAATTCAACTGTATGTTTTTTTTGTATGTTTGTTATGCGATTACTCCGTCAATTATGAACCGATTTTGATATTTTTTTTGTTGTTTTGTAGGACATACTTCAGAGGTGGTCCCATTTTAATTTGGTAAAGATCTGATGAATATCTTAGGAGATTGAGAACGGAACTCCTCAATGGATAAGAGTAAATTGCTCGCGTTTTTGTGTTTGGTATGGCATACTTGAGAGGTCTAAGTATTTTACTTCGGTGAAGATCTGATGAATATCTTCGGAGATGGAGAACAAAACTCCTCAGTGGATAAGAGTAAATTGCTCGCGATCAGTGTGATAGCTTAGTAAACAGTAGGTTTTTAACCAGGCATATCATATTTTAGTACAATGGGTCCACTAAAAAATGTGAAAAAAAAAAACCAACTTCAATAACTACAAACACTAATAAGTAAAAAATAGTTAAATTTATTACCCAATATAATATGTATACAAGAGTTATTGTAGTTCTATAGTAATATTTTCTGGAGTCGGTGCAAATGAGGTGCCAATGTGGAGTTACAAAACTATATGACTAACTTTCACCGGCTCCAAAAAATATTACTATAGAACTACAATAACTCTTGTATACATATTATCTTAGGTAATAAATTTTATAATTTTTTTTATTTTTAGTGTTTGTAGTTATTGAAGTCAGTTTTTACTTTTTTTTGAAATTTTTTTATTTCACATTTTTATTTATTTGTGTTTTTGAAGATTTTGACCATGTTTTTGAGGCAGTTGGCAACATTTTTTGACATGTTGACATGTTGACATGTATTGATCGTTTGTGTAACTCGACCAGCAGTATGGAGATTTGTTAACAGTGTTGCCTCATTTGAGGTGGTACCTACTTTTTGAGATTTTTCCCAAAATTTTGTTCTGTAAAATTTTGAGTTTTTTTTTTCACTAATGGTTTCATAGACCCGCGCCGCCGCAAGTTTTTCGTGATTCCGTTTAGTCGCATGTCAGTAGCGCGCACCAAGTAACCCATGATACCGCGCACTTTGACTGCGCTAAACGCGTTGCTGAAGGAGTTCTCTCGCTGTAACATAGGTACTTGTTGACAAATGGGCTGACCTCATTGATCAGATCCTGCACTTTTGTGAAAATTTATAATTTTGCTTAGGTTCCTACCTTCCTATTTAGATTTATAACATGACAAATTTATTTATTAAAAGTATATATTTTATGTTTATCACTAATTTAATTAGTGTAATTGGAATACCTATACATAATATATCCATTCTAATTAAATAATAATCAATGAACCAAAAGCTTAATCTGCTATAATCCGTGAAACAGGTCGAATCTGTACCTATGATGCAACATGCAGCATGCGACATGCACCGCCCGCCCTCCCACTGCTAAACATGCAGGAAAAAGCAGCCACCAAGCAAGCAATACGCACCATTACCACGCGGCACCACACAAATCCCAAAACACACTCGACGCTCCGACACCGGAGCATCCTCAAGAGATGTAGACCTTACAATTCACAATTTGCAAAATGACAATCGCTTTTTCTTGCATGTTTAGCAGTTCGGTACATGTCGCATGCTGCATGTTGAACCATACAGATTCGACTTGTTTCAGTAGATTATAGCAAATTAAGCTTTTGATTCATTGTATATTATCATAGATTCCCGCAAAGTAACGGCGCTTCTACACATTTAAATAACAGTCATCATGATCAACCCATCACCGGCTCACTACTGAGCATGAGTCTTCTCTCAGATGGAGAAGTGTTTGACCATATCCACCACGCTGCCCAAGTGCGGATTGACAGATTTCATATACCTTTGAAAATGTAATAGCTGCGGTTAGTACGTCCGCCTCCTAATCTAATCGGAAGTCGGGAATTTGATAATGGGCACCTGGGCACGCTCCTCTAACTTTTCGGAGTTATTTGCGTTTTAAGTGCTTAAGTATTACTTGCTTCAACAATGAAGGAAAACATCGTGAGGAAACCTACATGCCTAAAAGTTCTCCAAAATGTTCTCAAAGAAGTCTACCAATGCGCACTTGGCCAGCATGGTAGACTATAGCGAAAACCCTTTTCACTCTGAGGACACCCATACTCTATAGTAAGCCGGCGATGGGTTGACCATGATGATGATGATGATGATAACATACCTTTGAGAACAATGTGGAGAATTTTCAGCCATGCAATTTTCCTCACAATGTTTCCTTCACTGTTAAAGTAAGTTAAGTGTATTCAATTACTTAAAGAGCACATAACTTCTGAAAAGTTAGAGATGCTCCAATCTCCAAATTAGGAGGCGAACATCTTAACCACTAGGCTTCTTGGGGTACTTTTTCTAAAATTATTCCCCAAAATCAAATCATAGTCTAATTAATTTGACTTTTAGAAATTACTTTTGAAACAATGAAATTTAAATTATTCAGGCAAATAAAACAACAGTTTTGCGATTAGATGGTTTTTTATGTTATATTAAATTCCGACATTTTTATTAAAACACGTTACAATAATTAATAATTTAAAGATTGCGATTATCATAATAATTTCATCTTTTTATCTTTAATTTAGTTTACTTTAAAAGTTTAATTTGAAAGGGTATCGACTATCACCCAACAAACATGAATTTCCAAAAAGTCACATCTCAAAGTCACAACATAGTTTGGCTACTGACAAAAATAGCTGAATCATGAGTGTAACCAGGCCAGTGAGCAACCATATTTCTTACTTTTAAGTGTGCATCAGACACATTCATAGATTCTTTTCCTTTTCTATTTCGAAAGAGCTCGACATCTTCTCTACCTGTAACAATATGATTGTTATGTGCTTATTGCACACAGAGACATGAAACAAGCTTAGGTACCTACTAAGTTTGACACGCAAAGGTATCACTTATAGCAATCTCTAATAGACAACCTTTGGTAAGAGGAGCAGGAAGCAAGAACGGGATGGTGTGATTAGTATATAAGATATACTAGCAAAAATTTACACACTAATACTATTTAACTATATACAGACATTAAATTAATGAGAAGTAACTTATTGGCTTATTTTTGTATAATCCATTTTTTCAATAACAAGGAAAATAAGAATACTTATCATTGATATTAAAAATTTAACTAAGTAACTTATATATACATAATCTAGGTAGGTTAGTATATAGTATCACAGTTTATTTTTTTAAGTTCTCATTATAATGAGTTATTATCATAGGATTGAAAGAAATAAGGCATTTTGTTACAAACTTTAAGAAATAAGATGTTTTGTTTGGGCATTCGTTAGAAATAAGCCTTTTTATTTTGGCACTCTTAGAAATAAGACTTTTTGAAAAAGATGGTTATGAATGTTTAATAAAACAAAAAACCATATTTTTGTGTTCTAAAAACATTTATTAAAATCTGAAAATAACTAGCTAAGTAATACAAGCAATACCTGTACTTAACATAATATTTTGGTAAGTACTTAGCTCAAAAATTGTCAAAATAAAGTTTAATCATACGATATAATCTCTTACATCTAAATATATAAAAAGAAAAGCTGACTGACTGACTGATCTATCAACGCACAGCTCAAACTACTGGACAGATCAGGCTGAAATTTGGCATGCAGATAGCTATTTTGACGTAAACATTCGCTAAGAAAGGATTTATGAAAATTTAAGGGGATAAAAATAGGGGTTTGTTAGAGTAGTCCACGCGGACAAAATCTTTCTCATATTTTTTGATGGCTTGGATTTATCTTGTGGTTCATACAAATGTAACAATCTACAAATATAGCTATCTTGATCAATTTTAGACTTGTTAGCATAAAACGCGCTATAGTTTTTTTAAACTTAGGACACATTTAAATTTACTTCTCTCTGTGTGCTGACATGGGACCCTAAATCCTGAACCCATAGGATCCTTATCAATGTACCTAAAGCAATAATACATTTAATTGTTGAGAAGTAGGATAAAACCACAATAATTCAAACGAGTGCCGTTAAATTGTCGAAAACTATTTACGATTGCCTTGTCCGGCTATTATAACTCGATTTCCTTTTCCTAGAGCCTGAATTCAACTCCTGCATCGTTTAATCTGCCATTATACACCTTTATTAACTTCCAATTAATCTGATCAGTGAGAAAAACTAATAAACTTACGACGAAACAATAATAAAATAGTTCAAGTTTCAACCAAAAATATTATAGACTTTGACAAAATGGCAATATTGAGTTGACACTTGACAGAATCGATCCCATTCCGTGCTCCGGTGCCGTGGACTGAGTAAAAAAGCTAGACCAAAGTACTGTGTAACCGCGACTTTGCCTAGATTTTTTACTCAGTCTACGGTTTACAACAATCGCGCTACTTCTCCATCATCGATGTATATCAAAAATCAATGTTTTCTATTTTTAACAATGGAGACCACAGAATACTATTAGGCCGGCAATATATATGAGGTTTTTTCATCCGATCTGGTCCAGTCAGGCTACCTGAAGACACTGTAGCCTGGAGCCAGTGTTTCCATGTACACGGTAATTACCGTAGATGCACCGTAATTCAGCCCTAATCTACCGTCAAGGTAATATGGCCATTACCTTGACCGTGTCACCGTAATACAAAATCACGTTAAGAATTCATAATATACTGCGTAATACGAGTACGAATCTCAGTCACCTAAGCATATTTCATAATGGCAACATTTCTCTTGCTCTCGGTTTAAGCATCAAATCTCAGCAATCTATTTTCGTCCTTATTCAAGCAATTAGGAAGGAGTCAAATGTAAAACTAATAAGATTTAACAAAATATTAATATGAATAAATCCGTATATGAAAAAGATATTGCTATGCTAGGAGAGTCAGATTCAGAATAATATTAATAGTTGATTAAAAAGCAAATTCGTGACGTTTTTTCTTTTAAAAATGACACGGTAATTTACACGGTATTCTTTTAGCTAATCCACCGTAATTTAATCTAGAAACACCGTAATTTTAACCCTTGAACACGGTAATTCTCGATTTACATATGGAAACACTGCCTGGAGCCATACATTTGTTTGAATGTATAATACCTACACGTCCGGTCCGGTAACCTGATCAGGGATTTCAGGTTTTATTACCGATTCGGTTCCCTAAAGGCACAATCTGCATAGGTACTTCACGTACGCGACGAGATACACGTCCGGTTGTTTGCTCCGATTTGCCAGTTGCATCTAGCGTTGGCTCTGAACGGACGTACAGTTGTGATTCAAGTAATAGAAAAATTATAATATTGAATAGCCTATTGTAACTTTATGATTGAATTTCAATAAATGCATGGTTTATTATATACTATGTATTTTGGTCTATGAGTTAAATATTGTGGTTAAATACTATTTAAATTAATTAGAGAACTATCATTTGGTTAGCTTGACACACTGAACCCCAGCTCCACACGTTGGCCCCAACGCTGTTCACCCAACGTGTGGATCAGTAAATTAGCATTGGCCCCAACACTCACACCAATGAACGTTGGGAGTTGGCCATTCTTGGTCGAGGTTTTCAAAGGAATCTGCGCCAAATGCTCGCGATCCATCCACACGTTGGCGCCAACATTAGTCTTGTTGTAATACATTTCAAATGGATACGTCCACCATCTTCTTTGACGTGTAATTTCTGTTTTTTTTTCACTAAACAAACAGAAATAACATGCACTTAGCTTAGCACTATAAAAGCGCTTAGAGCAATTTCGATTTTTGTATCGGACATCTTTACGTTGGCTCTGACGGGCTCTGAACTAGAGGTGTCAAAAAATAATGTACCTAATAAATTTATTAAATATATAAATGTATTCAAGATATTCGTTTTTAGATTAAAACAAAATTGAATACAATATATAATAAGTAGTGAAAATTTGAGAAAATCCTTCCTAAAAAATAACTCAGGCGTTCGATCTTTGATACGCCGCGCGCGGCGCGACCGAGCGACGATATTAGAATAAAATATATTAGGTAGGTACAGCTGAATACAAATATCGTCGCGATTCGACGGTGAATAATTATTACATCGAATTTTCGTATTGGCCTGTTACATGTTGACTGTGATGATACGAGTATGCGGCTAGTATTTTTATCATTTTGTTTGTTTCGTAATAAATTTTGAATGCAGTTTTATTTATTTGTGAACTTGAGTGTCGATAAATATTTAATGCGAATAATTGTAATGTAGATTAGGCAAAATAATGTAGATTAGGTACATTTTTGTGTTGTGATAGATTTGTGTCGCGCGTTAATAATACCTATTATAGTAGATTTGTTCTTTTTGGAAATACTTGCGTCATTTTATAAATCGTATGAGAAAATGTTTTTCAAAGTGTAGGTATTATCATACATTTAAGTATTATAGGTAATAGGTTAGGTACGTGAAGTGGTATTGTTCTTTTTAGAAATCATCATCATCATTTTATAATTCGTATGATAATAAATATGTAGAAATGTATGATAATAAATATAGTAGTTACCTACTAAAAAGATTTTTTTATAGGTAACTAGGTAAACTTACCTACCTATTGTATTGTAGGTATCTACTTGACATTGCTTTATCGTTCTACTTGTTTTTATTTTTACATACATAGGTAGGTACTAGGTACTGTATTCCGCGACAGGTTGAGATGGCAATCGGGGTATGAGGCGGGGGTGACACCCCGCACACCCGCACGTCACCCTCGCTCGCCCGCACTGGGTTAGCACAGGGGCCGTGCGGGTGTGCGGGGCATTCCCTCCCCGATTGCCATTTCGACCTGTCGCGAAGGTATGGATTGGGTACCTATTAAGAGTAAAATTTAAAATTTAAATCAATCGAGTTAAATACAAGCTATACCCTAGTTCTCGACCTTATTGACGGTTATGAGAAAGTTGTTTTTTGTCATATTCTTGTTCAGTAGGTATCATTCATAGATTGTTAAAATGTTGTTCCCTATGTCAATAATGGTCGGAAATCGCTTGCACCCATTTATCTGCTTGCGCCTCATGGTGAAATCGGTGCAAACAAATCTCGACCTTATTGACGGTTATGAGAAAGTTGTTTTTTGTCATATTCTTGCTCAGTATAATTCATAGATTGCTAAAATGCTGTTTTCTGACGTATGCCAATAAGGTCGAAAATCGATTGCACCCATTTTTCTGCTTGCGCCTCACGGTTCAAGCAATTTTTTTTTTGTAACAAAATAATGTAACGTTAATAATTATTAAATATTTGTCTGTAACACGTGATAATATTGTGATACACACATGAACCTGTATTTGACACCTCTACTCTGAACTAATATCATAACCAACGTGGACGCCTCACAAAAATATCGACCAACGTTGGGGCCACTATTGGAGCTGGCCGGACTAGAGAGTGGAGATCAATAGATCATAGACTTTTCATTATCTCTATGATCATAGATCATTAACACTATGGAGAGAAGCTAAAACTTGACATTTGTAAGAATCGATACCTACCATTATTCGAAAGAATTAAAATCATTATGAAAAGAATTACTAATCGATTATTTGCATTTTTTTAGTTACCTATGGTACCTATTTCAATTATACAAATCATTTATGTTACAACATGTCTTAAAATATTTTTTTTTAAGTCATTGTAAGATAATAACAACTTTGAATTATTGTGAGATAGGTAGGTACATATAAAACCAAACGCATAGTTATTTTGTTTACAAAAAACAGAATAAATATTCTCCTTGACTTATCTGACAACTGTAAATGCTGCCTCGTGCTCCCGATTTAATTCAAAAACACAATAAACTAAATATCCAACAAATTGCGAGACGTATGGACTTTTTAGTCCATGAAATCGATTTTTCGATTAGTTAATCGATCTTAGGTCAGACCCTCTGCCACGGATCTATATTTGTGTATTATCTATGCGCGGATCACCCATCACCACAGAGTAGTACATTGAATATCACATCACTATGGCGTCCTTTTAACTAAAAAATTAACGGCACTTTGTTAATTGCACTGGTTTATTGGAACAAGTAACATTGTTTAAAATTTACCTGCAATATTAAACAAAAAAATGAGACCCGTCAGTGCAATGATTACGTCTACAGCTGCCATTGCTAAAGGTATGTGAGATGAACATAATAAATATTAACAATATTTTATGAAAGAACTTAAGAACTTTTAGTTTAAGTACTCCAGTAGGTATCATAACCACCTCAGAAAACAAAACAATTTTCTTCATCAATTAATGATGGTTCCGATAAGAGTTCAATGCCTTGTTTATATCAAACGTTACTTGTAAGCCTTGTCTTTATTATAAACTAGCAGATGCCCGCGACTTCGTCCGCGTGGAATTAGGTTTTCAAAAATACCGTGGGAACTCTTTAATTTTTCGAGATAAAAAGTAGCCTATGTCACTCTCCAAGTCTTTATGTATACCCATGCAAAAAATCACGTCAATCCGTTGCAACGTGATTGAAAGACAAACCAACAAACGAACACACTTTCGCATTTATTATAAAGGTACTGACTACAAGTTATAATAATTATCACTTCTAATAAAAGTGTTTTTTCACACTTAATGTAAATTTGTTTACTTATTAACTAGATGATGCCCGTGACTTCGTCCGCATGGAGTTCTTCAAAAATCCCGTGGGAACTCTCCGAAAATTTTCCGGGATTAAAAATAACCTAACTATGTCCTTTCCTGGAATGCAAGCTAACATATCAAATTTTATCAATATCGGTCAAACTGTTGGACCGTGAAAAGCTAGCAGACAGACAGATATTTTCGCATTTATAATATTATTAGTATATACATAGATGTCTTTGTAGCTTGTAACTTGTTAAGAAAAGTGTATCCTGAAGAAATCTTAATGTTTTTGGGATAGAAACTATCCTATCATATTATGTTAACCCGGAGTATTAGCTATAACTATGCCAAGTTATATTGAAATTCAGTAGTTTCAGCGTGAAGCATGAACATCTGTTTACTGTATGTTGTCTGACACAGACAAAAATTTAAAAAAATGATTTAAGGTTGAGAGATGTTTCCTCTGATTAAAATTTTCATAATACATACATATAGGTTAAATAATATAGGTACAGAAGCTTTATAGGTAAGTATAGATATTATAAATAAAACGTAATTTGTGTTACTGTGCTAAAAATAGTTTTTTTAACATTCGACTTGACTAAATAGTTACTGTACCATAAATGCTATCTTACTGACAATTATGTAGGTACCTTAATAAAAGTTTATTCAACCCACAAGTCTTGTGAAATTATTTTTTCATCTCACTCACTTGGAAAGAATCCGTTTGCCCTTTGAAATCTAAGTGGAAAGTGGTAATTTTACTCGCTAGGGCGCAAAGTTCAAGTTGAAATTCGAACTGTGGTCTATGGTTGCGAACCTACTTAAATTTTTCTTTCTATTAAAAATACCACATAATGAAACGTTGAAAAACGCGATTCGTCCTTACAGTGTTTACAGTTCTTATTATTTACTAACTTGTTAAGTGATCTGTAGGAACTTTTATTTTTATTAAATTAAAATATAATTCATTTCTATTTTTATTTAGGTAATTAAATTAAACATAATCTGTTTCAGCTTTATTGAGTAAACAATATAATTAAGTTCATTGAATTATGAAAATGATTTTTTGGTTGTAAGAATTTTAAATTTGAATTCTGAACGCACCTGAAAAAAATTTATTCATTTATAGAATCTTCTTTAATTAAAACCTCCTGTGAGAACCTCCTTCACTGGACTTGTAGCCTATTAATATACAAACTTCTTATTGAAATCTTCACGGTACTGGCGCCAATGCAGGAACGTTTACTTTCTCATTCGCATTAAAAAGAGAGCACAGATAAAGTTACTAATGTGATAAACAGACGCAGCTAACCTATTTTTTGTCCCTTATCGTGTAACTGGTTTTTTTAAAGAATACATACAACTTACATACAAGAAGTTACAAAACAAACTTTGAGAATTCGTGGCGTAATTGTATTCCTCATGAGTTATTTATTTGTTTTCACATAAAAAACGTTTAATACAAATAGTGTTGATCGATTACAAATATTGACTACTAAACAATGGTAATAATTGTCGTGTTATTCATCGTTACGTCCTGCTATCGCTATCTCATACACGGTTACACAGTACTTACATCTACCTATTATTCTATCTACGCTCTTGTATCAATCATGTAGCGTTTTCCTCACTGTAGTGAGATGAAAAGTTGTGTGTTTCACACGGTTGCAAATTTATTTGCGCTCGAACTTTTGAATTCCTCGCTACGCTCACAATTCTATCTTTGAACCACTCGCATTTTAGTTCTTTTTGGGAGTCTTAGCTTTCGGAACTTGGAACCCTATATAATAAGACTAGCTTATGCCCGCGACTTCGTCCGCGTGGAGTAAACAAAATTTAAATTTTTATTTTACACCCTTAGGGTTGATCTCGACACAGATGACGTAGGCATCCGCTTACAAATAATTTTGGAAAACTTAACCCCTCAGGGGTTAAAACAGTGTCAATTTTCATACCCCTATTTTAACCCCTGAGGGGTTTAGTTTTCCAAAATCCTTTCTAAGCGGATGCCTACGTCATCTGTTTTCTATAATATACTTACATTTATATACTCGATATCTTGATTCAAATTTTAAAACTGACAGACTTTCATACAAATTTCAAACCCCTTAATTTTCTACTTAGGGGCTAAATTTTTCAAAAACCATGATACACGTTTTCTATGTTTATAACAATTTGTGTAAATACAAAATTTCACGATTCTTACTTCAAAACTAACTGACTTTCATAAAAAATTCAAACCCCTATTTCACCCCCTTAGGGTTTGAATTTTCAAAAATCCTCTCTGAGCGGATGCCTACGTCATAATAGCTATCCGCATGCCAAATTTCAGCCCGATCCGTCCAGTAGTTTGAGCTGTGCGTTGATAGATCAGTCAGTCAGTCAGTCAGTCAGTCAGTCAGTCACCTTTTCCTTTTATATATATAGATTACATTTATATACTCGATATCTTGATTCAAATTTTAAAACTGAAAGACTTTCATACAAATTTCAAACCCCTTAATTTTCTACTTAGGGGCTAAATTTTTCAAAAACCATGATACACGTTTTCTATGTTTATAACAATTTGTGTTAATACAAAATTTCACGATTCTTACTTCAAAACTAACTGACTTTCATACAAACTTCAAACCCCTATTTCACCCCCTTAGGGGTTGAATTTTCAAAAACCCTTTTGTTAGTTATTTGAACTAACACCGAAGACCCGATAGGCAGATCTTCTAATTTTTTGGTTCGGAGAAGGAACAATGAAACAACGTACTTTTCAGCGGAGAGTGTGTGTATGTAACGGTTTATTTTGACATTTCTAATATAGGTACAATTTCTGACCATAGATAATATTTAGGCACGATCTACACTAATGTCATAATATGCTACGTGTGCACTATCAACTTTTAATATGCGTTGACATAAATTCCCCCCTCTTAAACGTCTCGTTTAAGAAGAAACAAGCTCATCTGGAGAAAACAAAGGGCAAATGCTAGTCAAAGCCCTGCGCACCACTCCTCTCGCGGTTCGGATATCGGCGACTCTGGAGATGCCGTCAGTTCCTGGGAACAGAGCAGTGACTCTGCCGAGGCGCCAGTTGAGGGGTGCGATATTATCCTCTTGCAGCAGCACGAGATCTCCCACGTTCAGCTTTCCTCGGTTCGTGCGCCACTTGGTGCGTTGTTGAAGTTCGCTGATGTAGTCTCTTTGCCAGCGACGCCAAAACTGCTGGCGCACCTTTTCCAGCCTCGAGTAGCGGTCGAGGCTGTTGGAACTGAAGTCTTCGACATTAGGTGACGGCAGCGCAGTCAGCGGCCGTCCAATCAGGAAGTGTCCTGGGGAAAGAGGGAGAAGATCGTCAGGAGAGGCAGACATGGGATATAAGGGGCGACTATTCAGTATAGCCTCCACTTGCGAAAAAAGAGTACTTAATTCCTCAAAAGTCAGATTGTTATGTCCCAAATATCTTTTAATGTGATGCTTAGCGGATTTGATTCCAGCTTCCCAGATTCCCGCGAAATGTTTGGCGTATGCGGGGATAAAAGAGAATTTTATCTGTTCGTCAACTGCAAAGTCAGAAATGACGGGATTGGATTTTAAGAATTGAGTAATTTCTTTAGCAGCAGATACCAGATTTCGGCCGTTATCAGAGAAAATTTCGACTGGTTTTCCGCGCCTTGAGATCATTCTTCGAAGAGCGAGGACAAAGGCGTCTTTAGACAGGTCACTCACGGCTTCTAAATGCACGCATTTATAGCGGAAACAGATAAAAAGACATAAGTAGGCTTTAGAAGTTTTTGCACCTCGACCCTTTTTATTCAATATCGAGAACGGACCCGCGAAGTCAATGCCGACGGTCTGGAATGGAAATGCGGGCGTCACCCGCTGAGCAGGTAAATTTCCCATTAAGGGAGTCATAGTATGACCCTGGTGACGCCTGCAAATTACGCAATCGTGGACCGTGCGTCTAGCTAAAACTCTTCCCCCCATTGGCCACACAGCTTCTCTTATAGAATACAGTAGCGCCTGGGGCCCCGCGTGCAATAGACGCGTGTGCTCGTAACGGAATAATAACTTCGTCAGAGGATGTTTTCCGTCTAGTATGATTTGATGCTTCTTTTCGTATTTGTACTTGGACGAATCGAGCCTTCCTCCAACACGCATGACCTTATTTTTATCTAGGAAGGGACTGAGGGATGAGAGTTTGCTTTTTGTACTGATAGGTAAGTTTTTTAAAATACAGTTATATTCGTTCTGAAAGGAACTTTGCTGGCAAAAAATAACGAGTTGCAAAAACGATTCATTTAATTCCGATAACTTTAGGTTGCCCGTGCGCCTTGCGCCTGGGTTTCTACAATTATTTATGAATCTTAGTACATACGCGAAGCTGCGTTTCAATTTATTAAAGTTTGAATAGTTTTCGAATTTGAGCAATTCTGGTTCAATAGTAACTGTAGCTGAGTGAGTTTTTAATTCGGGTAAAGTTTCGTCGACAGCCTTAAGATTAATATTAATAGGCCACTGATTTTCCTCCATAAGTAGGAACTCAGGGCCGTTCCACCAGAGTTCGGAATTTTTTAAGTGAATAGCATCGATTCCCCTAGATATCATATCCGCGGGGTTCAGATCTGTAGGCACGTGACGCCAAGATGTGCCTTGTGTATTTTCGCAAATTTCCGCAACTCTGTTTGCTACGAACATTTTTAATTTGCTAGGACTCGTGTTGATCCAACTGAGTACGATGCTTGAGTCACACCAGTGTACGCAGTTAGATATAGGTAGGCGAATTGAGTCTAGGCACGCAACGCAAAGTCTAGCTGCGAGCTGAGCTGCGGACAACTCTAGACGAGGAATCGTCATAGGCTTCCCGGCCGGAGCTACCCTCGACTTTGAGCACAATAAATGAACGCTCGGCCTACCTGACGCGTCGATCGATTTTAAATAAATGCAAGCGCCGTACGCACTTATAGAAGCGTCGCAAAATGAATGAAGTTCGACTTTAACGTAATTATCACAGAGTACATTTCGCGGGATTTTTATCGTGAATAGAATGTCTATATTTGCTCGCGTTCGCTGCCACTCTTTTAATATATCGCTGGGGACGGGTTGGTCCCATTCTACCTTGAGGATCCATAGTTTTTGGATCAATATTTTGGATTTTATGGTCGCGGGGGAGAGAAGCCCTAGCGGATCAAAAATCTTACAGGCATTTGAAACTATTTGGCGCTTGGTCGTAATTTCGCCCTGTTCGGAAGGGGACTGACATGAAAAGTTTAATACGTCAAGTTTTGGATCCCAACCCAAACCTAACGCACTTGTAGAATTGCTAAGACAAAGATTGTTTTCTAAGTTTAAGTTTGAGTCTTGGAAGACGCTAGGTAAGTTGGATCTGAATTTTCTCAAATTAAAGCACCCATCCTTTAATGTAGTCTGAACTGACTTCAAAATGTAAGCTAACTGGACTTA
>NW_027189010.1:0-23986 GCF_902806685.2 Maniola hyperantus | reverse complement strand
TATATGTTCGTCGCTTCATCTTTCAGATACAATTAACAAGGTAGTCCTTTTAGCCTACAAGCATCATTCGCACGTTTAGAGCATCGATTTGTAATCGATCTATACATTTTTTTTTTTTTTTTTGTCTATGGTCACTCACCGCCGCGCGGGCGGCTCGCTATCTTCCTCATTTCTTTTTCCGAGCGGGCAACGTTCGCACGTGCCTACTAAAGTTTATAATAATAACCTACATTGGAAGTGAAGTTTTGGTTTTATTTTTACTTTTTCTTCATCATGCGAAAAGAAAAAATGAGGAAAAAATACGACGATATCAGCGCAAGCTTCGAAAACTCGAAGCGAAACAAGATAAGTACAAAAGGATTGTGTACTCGTCAGAAGATTCTGATCAATCAGGTTAGTACCTTATATTATATTTTCAGTGATATTTACAGTAGTAAGGCTCGATCCCTTTGAGATTGATCGTGTGTCATCACAAAGGCTTTCATCCCGAGAGGTTAACCGTGTGTTAACACGTGGGAATTTCGTAATCATCCGAAGGGTGATTACATCATCTTGAGAGCAAATAGTGGGATTACGCATGTAATGCCGGGAGGTGGATCGTGTATCCTCACGAAGGCAATCCTAAATTACATGCTATATAGTACGGAACATGTAATGCCGGGAAGTGGATCGTGTATCCTCGCGAAGGCAATCTCTTAGTACATGCTTCGGAGTATGCGATAATAATATGAAGTGCCTGGAAGTGGATCGTGTATCCTCGCGAAGGCGATCTTTATATTAAAAATTACCACATGGCAGAAAATATTTTCTTTACCGAAAATTTTTCTTCATCTACCCACAATATTTTAATTTTTTACCTACCCTCAGTAGTATTCTGGTTTTTTTCCAGACGATGGTATTGTCGAGCCTGATCCACAAAATTTGGAACCTGTAAATCAGGATGACATCGGGGATCATGTAGAAAATGATATTGGGAACAGCGGTGAACCAGCCCCAGGGCCGGCTACAGAACCGGCTGCTCCAGAATTAGATCCGGACATTCTTTCCGCCCTAGGAGAGACCACTAAAGAGGTCCCAAAATTTGGTCCAAAGATTCATGATAAGCTCTCGTGCCTGTGGTTACCTATATTAAAAAAGGGCTTAAATAAGGACGTCAAAGAAAAACTGGTTAAGGAGTACCTTATACCAGAAAATTGCTCATTGTTGCAAGCGCCAAAATTAAACCCGGAAATTTCAGCGGCCGTAGTCGAGGGCGCCCGCACACGGGATAAGAGGGTAGAAACGGTACAACAGCAATTAGGACAAGGCATCGCCGCCCTTAATAAAGGTTTAGAATTGCTGTTAGACGATGGAAAAAACAGGATCCAAGCCATAAAGTTTCTAAGTGACAGCTGTCGCATACTATGCGACCTGCACTACGTAGAAACAGAGTCGAGAAAAAAATTTATTACGCCAGGATTAGACAAAGCTTTTTTAAATATCATACAAGATGTAGACAGAGACGACTTGCTTTTCGGTAATAAGCTTTCCGAAAAAATAAAAGCAACAAAGTAATAGAAAAACAGGGGTTGCAGATAAAAAAGCCTCCTCCAACCCCAAAAACGTCCACATCCACATCTACAAATCAAGCATCGACGAGCCGCTCACGTCAGGGAAACTGGACGGGCCCTCCTCGCTTCTCCTCGATCAAGGGGGGGAGGGGAGGGCAAAGGAGCAGAGGTGCTCCAGTAGGACGGAGGCCTCAATCAGTGGGTCCTGTCCAGCAGAAGCAGCCTACGCAGACCAAACAGCCGCGTGCAACAACGCAGCAATAAAGGTACATGCCGGTAGAATCCAACATTTTCAGAAATGCTGGCTTCATATTACTGATAATTCTGAAATACTTAAGTGGGTTTCGAAAGGGTATTCAATACCATTTTGTAGGCAGGTTAAACAAGTTTCAAGTCCAAGTAACCTACTCTGTGGTACTGATCGTGTAGATATGATAGACTCAATTAATAAACTGCTAGACCTAGGTGCTATATCTGTATGCAATAGATCTAAAAATGATTTTTGTTCAAGAATATTTTTAGCTCCTAAGCCAAATGGGTCTAAAAGATTTATTTTAAACCTCAAAGCCTTAAATAAATTTATTCATACAACACATTTTAAAATGGAGGACCATAGGACAGCAGCTAGATTGGTACCTAGATCAGGTTTTATGGCAAATATAGACCTCACCGAGGCATACTTATTAGTTCCTATCATAAAAGCACACCGTAAATACTACGCTTTGAGTTTGACGGAATGTGTTATGAATTTAACGCCATGCCCTATGGTTTATCCGTAGCACCTAGGGTTTTTACAAAACTAATGAAAGAAGTCATGAGTTTTTTACGTAAGATGGGCTATAAATCAGTAATATATCTCGACGATATTCTATGTATCGGAAATACATATGTAGAATGCCAAGACAATGTCAACAAAACCATTTATTGGCTTCAATGTCTGGGGTTTGTCATTAATTATAATAAAAGTAACCTCAAACCTCGACAAGTCTGTAGGTTTTTAGGTTTCATCTACAACACGTTAGATATAACTTTAAGTTTACCGGACGAAAAACGTCAAAGTATTATGCGGTTAGTTGAAAAATTTATCACACTGCCCAAATGTTCAATCAGAGAACTATCACAATTTATTGGAGTTCTCACTGCGGCTTGCCCAGCAGTCAAATACGGTTGGTTATATACAAAAACCCTTGAACGCCAAAAGTACTTAGCCTTAAAACAGTTTGAAAATTTTGAAGTTAAAATTAGACTAACGGACGTTATTTTACCTGACTTATATTGGTGGCGAGAGAACATATCATCCACTTGTAACCTTTTGAGATCTGACAATAATTTTGAGTTAGAAATATTTACGGACGCTTCAAAAATCGGTTGGGGCGCTTTTTGCAATGGAAAACGTGTAAATGGGGGGTGGAAAGTTGATGAATCTTCTTTCCACATTAATAGGTTAGAATTATTAGCTGCCTTTCTGGGATTGAAATGCTTTGCTAGCACACAGTATAATTGCTCGATATTGTTACGTGTTGACAATACAACAGCCTTATGCTATATTAATCGCATGGGGGGTATTCGGTTTCCTCATTTAAATGATTTGGCGAAACAAATTTGGCAATGGTGTGAGATGCGAAAGATTTCATTGTTTGCGTCATATATTAATACACATGCAAATATAGAAGCTGATCAGGAATCACGAAAAATTAATTGGGATATAGAGTGGGAACTATCACAGTGGACATTCCAAAAAATTGTTAAATCTTTAGGGGAACCACAAATTGACCTATTTGCATCTCGAACCAATGCCAAATGCAGCCTTTATGTTTCGTGGAAATCTGACCCCGACGCAACGTATATCGACGCCTTCACAATTAGCTGGCAGTCTCTCTTCTTTTATGCATTTCCGCCGTTTGCCCTAATTCTTAAATGCCTGAGAAAAATAATCACTGATAAAGCTACGGGCATTCTAGTCTTCCCGTACTGGCCCGGGCAGGCTTGGTTTCCGCTTCTCAAAAAAATGCTTATTTCAGATATTGTTATCTTTGAACCTAATCGGGATATTTTACGTTCAAATTACAGATCGTGTCATCGACTTCACCGCAGCCTTTCCCTGGGGGCCGCGACACTCTCAGGGAAGCATTCAGTAGACTAGGTACCCCAGAGATAGCACTTGATTTAATGCTGGCATCGATTTCGGACAATACGATGAAGCAATATTCAGTCACCTATAAATTGTGGTGGTCGTTTTGCTTAGAAAACTCTATAAAGACTTTTGACGCTCCATTATCGGCAGTAATAACATTTCTCGTTAACCTTTTCAATAAGGGTGCTTCCTATGGTACCCTTAACAGTCATCGATCTGCCCTTTCGTTACTTCTAGGAAATAATATCGGGTCAGACGAACGCGTAAAACGCTTATTAAAAGCTTTTTATAGACAAAAACCATCCCATCCGAAATACACCACGACATGGGATCCAAAAACGGTACTCGACCATATTTCTGCATGGTACCCGAATAGCGATCTAAGCTTGTTTGAAATTTCAAAAAAATTAGCAATTTTGTTAGCCTTGTGTACTTCTCACCGAGTACAAACGCTGTCTTTAATTAAGATCACCAATATTAACAAGAGCGTCTCAGGTATAAAAATCTTAATACCCGACATTACAAAGACCTCGGCAGCTAACCGTGAGCAGCCCGTGCTTTTTTTACCCTATTTCGTTAACAACCCAAGCATATGCCCGGCAAAGACCCTAGAAGATTATCTTCAGGCAACATCAAAGTTACGAACAGAGGTTACTACTAATTTGTTCTTAAGCTATAAGAAACCTTTTAAGATGGTAACATCACAAACAATAAGTAGGTGGATAAAACAGACTCTGGCGGAGAGCGGCGTCGATATCTCAATATTTAGTGCACATAGCACTCGTCACGCCTCCACCTCGGCGGCGGCCTCCGCAGGTGTCTGCATTGACACCATAAGAAAGACAGCTGGCTGGACTAGCTCGTCCTCGATGTTTGCTCAGTTTTATAACCGTCCAATAACAGACGAAGGAGCATTTGCTCGATCGGTTTGTGGAGTTAACAATAATGATTGATTTATCGATGATTAATAGGTATAACCAATTAGAAATAACTGATTATAGAAATTAGCTGATTATTACTATTGTGTGTTGATTAAGAAACATAATATTACTCTTAATTAACGTTACTAAATATTAAAAGTTTTTTCAATTATGTATCTGAATGTTTTTTACTGATGTTAAAAAATAACTTATCATTTCTCTGAACATCTACCTTGTTAATTGTATCTGAAAGATGAAGCGACGAACATATAATATAAGATCAAATGAACTTCGTGAAGTTCGATCATTATTATATGAGTCGCTTCATCTGAAGATACAAGTTCCCACCCACCCACAACCAAAGGGAAAAAACTTTTTATGTAATATCTCTAAAAAGAATGAGGAAGATAGCGAGCCGCCCGCGCGGCGGTGAGTGACCATAGACAAAAAAAAAAAAAAAAATGTATAGATCGATTACAAATCGATGCTCTAAACGTGCGAATGATGCCTGTAGGCTAAAAGGACTACCTTGTTAATTGTATCTTCAGATGAAGCGACTCATATAATAATGATCGAACTTCACGAAGTTCATTTGATCTTATATTCTAACCTATTAATGTGGAAAGAAGATTCATCAACTTTCCACCCCCCATTTACACGTTTTCCATTGCAAAAAGCGCCCCAACCGATTTTTGAAGCGTCCGTAAATATTTCTAACTCAAAATTATTGTCAGATCTCAAAAGGTTACAAGTGGATGATATGTTCTCTCGCCACCAATATAAGTCAGGTAAAATAACGTCCGTTAGTCTAATTTTAACTTCAAAATTTTCAAACTGTTTTAAGGCTAAGTACTTTTGGCGTTCAAGGGTTTTTGTATATAACCAACCGTATTTGACTGCTGGGCAAGCCGCAGTGAGAACTCCAATAAATTGTGATAGTTCTCTGATTGAACATTTGGGCAGTGTGATAAATTTTTCAACTAACCGCATAATACTTTGACGTTTTTCGTCCGGTAAACTTAAAGTTATATCTAACGTGTTGTAGATGAAACCTAAAAACCTACAGACTTGTCGAGGTTTGAGGTTACTTTTATTATAATTAATGACAAACCCCAGACATTGAAGCCAATAAATGGTTTTGTTGACATTGTCTTGGCATTCTACATATGTATTTCCGATACATAGAATATCGTCGAGATATATTACTGATTTATAGCCCATCTTACGTAAAAAACTCATGACTTCTTTCATTAGTTTTGTAAAAACCCTAGGTGCTACGGATAAACCATAGGGCATGGCGTTAAATTCATAACACATTCCGTCAAACTCAAAGCGTAAGTATTTACGGTGTGCTTTTATGATAGGAACTAATAAGTATGCCTCGGTGAGGTCTATATTTGCCATAAAACCTGATCTAGGTACCAATCTAGCTGCTGTCCTATGGTCCTCCATTTTAAAATGTGTTGTATGAATAAATTTATTTAAGGCTTTGAGGTTTAAAATAAATCTTTTAGACCCATTTGGCTTAGGAGCTAAAAATATTCTTGAACAAAAATCATTTTTAGATCTATTGCATACAGATATAGCACCTAGGTCTAGCAGTTTATTAATTGAGTCTATCATATCTACACGATCAGTACCACAGAGTAGGTTACTTGGACTTGAAACTTGTTTAACCTGCCTACAAAATGGTATTGAATACCCTTTCGAAACCCACTTAAGTATTTCAGAATTATCAGTAATATGAAGCCAGCATTTCTGAAAATGTTGGATTCTACCGGCATGTACCTTTATTGCTGCGTTGTTGCACGCGGCTGTTTGGTCTGCGTAGGCTGCTTCTGCTGGACAGGACCCACTGATTGAGGCCTCCGTCCTACTGGAGCACCTCTGCTCCTTTGCCCTCCCCTCCCCCCCTTGATCGAGGAGAAGCGAGGAGGGCCCGTCCAGTTTCCCTGACGTGAGCGGCTCGTCGATGCTTGATTTGTAGATGTGGATGTGGACGTTTTTGGGGTTGGAGGAGGCTTTTTTATCTGCAACCCCTGTTTTTCTATTACTTTTGTTGCTTTTATTTTTTCGGAAAGCTTATTACCGAAAAGCAAGTCGTCTCTGTCTACATCTTGTATGATATTTAAAAAAGCTTTGTCTAATCCTGGCGTAATAAATTTTTTTCTCGACTCTGTTTCTACGTAGTGCAGGTCGCATAGTATGCGACAGCTGTCACTTAGAAACTTTATGGCTTGGATCCTGTTTTTTCCATCGTCTAACAGCAATTCTAAACCTTTATTAAGGGCGGCGATGCCTTGTCCTAATTGCTGTTGTACCGTTTCTACCCTCTTATCCCGTGTGCGGGCGCCCTCGACTACGGCCGCTGAAATTTCCGGGTTTAATTTTGGCGCTTGCAACAATGAGCAATTTTCTGGTATAAGGTACTCCTTAACCAGTTTTTCTTTGACGTCCTTATTTAAGCCCTTTTTTAATATAGGTAACCACAGGCACGAGAGCTTATCATGAATCTTTGGACCAAATTTTGGGACCTCTTTAGTGGTCTCTCCTAGGGCGGAAAGAATGTCCGGATCTAATTCTGGAGCAGCCGGTTCTGTAGCCGGCCCTGGGGCTGGTTCACCGCTGTTCCCAATATCATTTTCTACATGATCCCCGATGTCATCCTGATTTACAGGTTCCAAATTTTGTGGATCAGGCTCGACAATACCATCGTCTGGAAAAAACCAGAATACTACTGAGGGTAGGTAAAAAATTAAAATATTGTGGGTAGATGAAGAAAAATTTTCGGTAAAGAAAATATTTTCTGCCATGTGGTAATTTTTAATATAAAGATCGCCTTCGCGAGGATACACGATCCACTTCCAGGCACTTCATATTATTATCGCATACTCCGAAGCATGTACTAAGAGATTGCCTTCGCGAGGATACACGATCCACTTCCCGGCATTACATGTTCCGTACTATATAGCATGTAATTTAGGATTGCCTTCGTGAGGATACACGATCCACCTCCCGGCATTACATGCGTAATCCCACTATTTGCTCTCAAGATGATGTAATCACCCTTCGGATGATTACGAAATTCCCACGTGTTAACACACGGTTAACCTCTCGGGATGAAAGCCTTTGTGATGACACACGATCAATCTCAAAGGGATCGAGCCTTACTACTGTAAATATCACTGAAAAATATAATATAAGGTACTAACCTGATTGATCAGAATCTTCTGACGAGTACACAATCCTTTTGTACTTATCTTGTTTCGCTTCGAGTTTTCGAAGCTTGCGCTGATATCGTCGTATTTTTTCCTCATTTTTTCTTTTCGGCATGATGAAGAAAAAGTAAAAATAAAACCAAAACTTCACTTCCAATGTAGGTTATTATTATAAACTTTAGTAGGCACGTGCGAACGTTGCCCGCTCGGAAAAAGAAATGAGGAAGATAGCGAGCCGCCCGCGCGGCGGTGAGTGACCATAGACAAAAAAAAAAAAAAAATGTATAGATCGATTACAAATCGATGCTCTAAACGTGCGAATGATGCTTGTAGGCTAAAAGGACTACCTTGTTAATTGTATCTGAAAGATGAAGCGACGAACATATAATTATTAGCTGCCTTTCTGGGATTGAAATGCTTTGCTAGCACACAGTATAATTGCTCGATATTGTTACGTGTTGACAATACAACAGCCTTATGCTATATTAATCGCATGGGGGGTATTCGGTTTCCTCATTTAAATGATTTGGCGAAACAAATTTGGCAATGGTGTGAGATGCGAAAGATTTCATTGTTTGCGTCATATATTAATACACATGCAAATATAGAAGCTGATCAGGAATCACGAAAAATTAATTGGGATATAGAGTGGGAACTATCACAGTGGACATTCCAAAAAATTGTTAAATCTTTAGGGGAACCACAAATTGACCTATTTGCATCTCGAACCAATGCCAAATGCAGCCTTTATGTTTCGTGGAAACCTGACCCCGACGCAACGTATATCGACGCCTTCACAATTAGCTGGCAGTCTCTCTTCTTTTATGCATTTCCGCCGTTTGCCCTAATTCTTAAATGCCTGAGAAAAATAATCACTGATAAAGCTACGGGCATTCTAGTCTTCCCGTACTGGCCCGGGCAGGCTTGGTTTCCGCTTCTCAAAAAATGCTTATTTCAGATATTGTTATCTTTGAACCTAATCGGGATATTTTACGTTCAAATTACAGATCGTGTCATCGACTTCACCGCAGCCTTTCCCTGGGGGCCGCGACACTCTCAGGGAAGCATTCAGTAGACTAGGTACCCCAGAGATAGCACTTGATTTAATGCTGGCATCGATTTCGGACAATACGATGAAGCAATATTCAGTCACCTATAAATTGTGGTGGTCGTTTTGCTTAGAAAACTCTATAAAGACTTTTGACGCTCCATTATCGGCAGTAATAACATTTCTCGTTAACCTTTTCAATAAGGGTGCTTCCTATGGTACCCTTAACAGTCATCGATCTGCCCTTTCGTTACTTCTAGGAAATAATATCGGGTCAGACGAACGCGTAAAACGCTTATTAAAAGCTTTTTATAGACAAAAACCATCCCATCCGAAATACACCACGACATGGGATCCAAAAACGGTACTCGACCATATTTCTGCATGGTACCCGAATAGCGATCTAAGCTTGTTTGAAATTTCAAAAAAATTAGCAATTTTGTTAGCCTTGTGTACTTCTCACCGAGTACAAACGCTGTCTTTAATTAAGATCACCAATATTAACAAGAGCGTCTCAGGTATAAAAATCTTAATACCCGACATTACAAAGACCTCGGCAGCTAACCGTGAGCAGCCCGTGCTTTTTTTACCCTATTTCGTTAACAACCCAAGCATATGCCCGGCAAAGACCCTAGAAGATTATCTTCAGGCAACATCAAAGTTACGAACAGAGGTTACTACTAATTTGTTCTTAAGCTATAAGAAACCTTTTAAGATGGTAACATCACAAACAATAAGTAGGTGGATAAAACAGACTCTGGCGGAGAGCGGCGTCGATATCTCAATATTTAGTGCACATAGCACTCGTCACGCCTCCACCTCGGCGGCGGCCTCCGCAGGTGTCTGCATTGACACCATAAGAAAGACAGCTGGCTGGACTAGCTCGTCCTCGATGTTTGCTCAGTTTTATAACCGTCCAATAACAGACGAAGGAGCATTTGCTCGATCGGTTTGTGGAGTTAACAATAATGATTGATTTATCGATGATTAATAGGTATAACCAATTAGAAATAACTGATTATAGAAATTAGCTGATTATTACTATTGTGTGTTGATTAAGAAACATAATATTACTCTTAATTAACGTTACTAAATATTAAAAGTTTTTTCAATTATGTATCTGAATGTTTTTTACTGATGTTAAAAAATAACTTATCATTTCTCTGAACATCTACCTTGTTAATTGTATCTGAAAGATGAAGCGACGAACATATAATATAAGATCAAATGAACTTCGTGAAGTTCGATCATTATTATATGAGTCGCTTCATCTGAAGATACAAGTTCCCACCCACCCACAACCAAAGGGAAAAAACTTTTTATGTAATATCTCTAAAAAGAATGAGGAAGATAGCGAGCCGCCCGCGCGGCGGTGAGTGACCATAGACAAAAAAAAAAAAAAAATGTATAGATCGATTACAAATCGATGCTCTAAACGTGCGAATGATGCCTGTAGGCTAAAAGGACTACCTTGTTAATTGTATCTTCAGATGAAGCGACTCATATAATAATGATCGAACTTCACGAAGTTCATTTGATCTTATATACAAAATAAAATACTATCCTTTTTGCATTAAATCTCTCATTTTATGAAAATAGACTATAATTAGAAGTATATTCTGACAATTTATCGTTTTAAGTTTTTACAAGAACATACCTATTATATTGTCACCACAGATAACGGAATAAATTCTCTATTCCGTGATTGTCACCCTGTTAAACTTTGCAACTCCACTAATTGTCCGAAAACCGGCTCTTGTACCCTACCTACTAAATAACACATTTGTAGGGGAATACAAGTTTTATATCAATTAAACACCCCTATTCTATTTATAAAAATGAATCGCTAAATGTGTTGCTGATCGCAAATCTCGAGAACAGCTGAACCGATTTCGCTATTCTTTTTTTATAATATTGCTTGAAGTACGAGGATGCCTTACTGTATGTTAGTACCTACTTACTATCTTCTGTGCTTACGGAGAGAAAAATTTTAAAAATATGAATCGACTGTTAGGCGGTAGGTACGAAGTTCGCCGGGGCAGCTAGTTATATACATATAAACTAGTATTTTGCTCGCTGCTCGAGCTGCTAAAGCAGCTCTCGAGGTCTATAATCGCCATTTTGAATAAATAAAAAAAAATTTAAATTTTGTATGAAAAAATAAATTCCGCCATTTTGAATTTTTTTTCCATCCATCGAGTAGACCTTCGGACCCTGATCATCTCTTGCCAAGAAACCATTCTTCCATCTTTCGTACCCTCCGAGATGGACGCCGATGAAATTTGTATGGCGGCCATCTTTTTTTCGGAATTTTAATTTTTTTTTCAAATTTTTGGCAATTGGACGAGGTTTCGAATGACATTTGGTCGAGCACCTCCCACCTATCTTCAATACCTTGAGCGTGCCCTTCATCCGTCTCCGAAATCCTCAATCATCAGCTCCCTCCATATCTTGCCCTAAAGGAATCTTTGTCTTCTATATGAAACCATAAGTGAAAAAAAAAAGTTTCATACAAAATTTTACAGGAGGAATTTTTTTGAAAATCTCGGCCGCCATCTTGTTTTTCCAATTTTTTTCACTTTTTCTAAAAATCGTTTGATAACATCTAAAATAACTGCAAGTTTAAACAAAATCGGTTGGAAAACAAAAAAGTTACAAAAGTCACGTCGGCCGCCATCTTGTTTTTCTGAAATGTCATAATTTTTCCCTACTCGAATCCCACTTCTGAACATATCTCCCATACATTATTATATCATTTTCTGTCTCTTTCTAGGAGAACAATTATGTCAATGAGTCAGTCAGTGAGTGAGTCAGTGGTAATTGAGCTATATATAGTATAATAACTAGTATTTTGCTCGCTGCTCGAGCTGCTAAAGCAGCTCTCGAGGTCTATAATGGCCATTTTGAATAATAAAATTTTTTGTATGAAAAAAAAAATTCCGCCATTTTGAATTTTTTTTCCATCCATCGAGTAGATCTTCGGATCCTGATCATCTCTTGCCAAAAAACCACTCTTCCATCTGTCATACCCTTCGAGATGGACGCCGATGAAATTTGTATGGCGGCCATCTTTTTTTCACAATTTTGAATTTTTTTTCAAATTTTTGGCAATTGGACGAGGTTTCGAATGACATTTGGTCGAGCACCTCCCACCTATCTTCAATACCTTGAGCGTGCCCTTCACCCGTCTCCGAAATCCTCAATCATCAGCTCCCTCCATATGTTGCCCTAAAGGAATCTTTGTCTTCTATACGAAAGTATTAGTGAAAAAAAAAAGTTTCATACAAAATTTTACAGGAGGGAATTTTTTGAAAATCTCGGCCGCCATCTTGTTTTTCAAATTTTTTTCACTTTTTCTAAAAACCGTTTACTAATATCTTCAATTGTTGCAAGTTGTAACAAAATCGGTTGGAAAACAAAAAAGTTACAAAAGTCAGGTCGGCCGCCATCTTGTTTTTCTGAAATGTCATAATTTTTCCCTACCTCGAATCCCACTTCTGAACATATCTCCCATACATTATTATATCATTTTCTATCTCTTTCTAGGAGAACAATTATGTCAATCAGTGAGTGAGTGAGTGGTAATTGAGCTATATATAGTATAACTAGTATTTTGCTCGCTGCTCGAGCTGCTAAAGCAGCTCTCGAGGTCTATAATGGCCATTTTGAATAATAAAAATTTTTGTATGAAAAAATAAATTCCGCCATTTTGAATTTTTTTTCAAGTCATCGAATAGACCTTTGGATCCTGATCATCTCTTGCCAAGAAACCACTCTTCCATCTGTCATACCCTCCGAGATGGACGCCGATGAAATTTGTATGGCAGCCATCTTTTTTTCACAATTTAAAAAAAAAATTCAAATTTTTGGCAATTGGATGAGGTTTCGAATGACATTTGGTCGAGCACCTCCCACCTATCTTCAATACCTCGAGCGTGCCCTTCACCCGTCTCCGAAATCCTCAATCATCAGCTCCCTCCATCTGTTGCCCTAAAGGAATCTTTGTCTTCTGTACGAAAGTATTAGTGAAAAAAGAAAGTTTCATACATAATTTTACAGGAGAAAATTTTTTGAAAATCTCGGCCGCCATCTTGTTTTTCCAATTTTTTTCACTTTTTCTAAAAATCGTTTACTAATATCTTCAATAGTTGCAAGTTGTAACAAAATCGGTTAGAAAACAAAAAAGTTACAAAAGTCAGGTCGGCCGCCATCTTGTTTTTCTGAAATGTCATAATTTTTCCCTACTCGAATCCCACTCCTGAACATATCTTCCATACATTATTATATCATTTTCTGTCTCTTTCTAGGAGAACAATTATGTCAATGGGTGAGTCATCGGAAAAAAAAAAATTCCGCCATTTTGAATTTTTTTCAAGTCATCAAATAGACCTTTGGATCCTGATCATCTTTTGCCAAGAAACCACTCTTCCATCTTTCATACCCTCCGAGATGGACGCCGATGAAATTTGTATGGCGGCCATATTTTTTTCACAATTTTGAATTTTTTTTGAAATTTTTGGCAATCGGATGAGGTTTCGAATGACATTTGGTCGAGCACCTCCCACCTATCTTCCATACCTTGAGCGTGCCCTTCACCCGTCTCCGAAATCCTCAATCATCAGCTCCCTCCATATGTTGCCCTAAAGGAATCATTGTCTTCTATATGAAACCATAAGTGAAAAAAAAAAGTTTCATACAAAATTTTACAGGAGGGAATTTTTTGAAAATCTCGGCCGCCATCTTGTTTTTCCAATTTTTTTTACATTTTCTAAAAATCGTTTACTAACATCTACAAGAGCTGCAAGTTTAAACAAAATCGGTTGGAAAACAAAAAAGTTACAAAAGTCACGTCGGCCGCCATCTTGTTTTTCTGAAATGTCATAATTTTTCCCTACTCGAATCCCACTTCTGAACATATCTCCCATACATTATTATATCATTTTCTGTCTCTTTCTAGGAGAACAATTATGTCAATGAGTGAGTCAGTCAGTGAGTGGTAATTGAGCTATATATAGTATAACTAGTATTTTGCTCGCTGCTCGAGCTGCTAAAGCAGCTCTCGAGGTCTATAATCGCCATTTTGAATAATAAAAAATTTTGTATGAAAAAATAAATTCCGCCATTTTGAATTTTTTTTCCATCCATCGAGAAGACCTTTAAATCCTGATCATCTCTTGCCAAGAAACCACTTTTCCATCTTTCATACCCTCCGAGATGGACGCCGATGAAATTTGTATGGCGGCCATCTTTTTTTCGGAATTTTAAAAAAAAATTCAAATTTTTGGCAATTGGACGAGGTTTCGAATGACATTTGGTCGAGCACCTCCCACCTATCTTCAATACCTTGAGCGTGCCCTTCACCCGTCTCCAAAATCCTCAATCATCAGCTCCCTCCATGTGTTCCCCTAAAGAAATCTTTGTCTTCTATATGAAACCATAAGTGAAAAAAAAAGTTTCATACAAAATTTTACAGGAGGAAATTTTTTGAAAATCTCGGCCGCCATCTTGTTTTTCCAATTTTTTTCACTTTTTCTAAAAATCGTTTGCTAATATCTTCAATTGTTGCAAGTTGTAACAAAATCGGTTGGAAAACAAAAAAGTTACAAAAGTCAGGTCGGCCGCCATCTTGTTTTTCTGAAATGTCATAATTTTTCCCTACTCGAATCCCACTTCTGAACATATCTCCCATACATTATTATATCATTTTCTATCTCTTTCTAGGAGAACAATTATGTCAATCAGTGAGTGGTAATTGAGCTATATATAGTATAACTAGTATTTTGCTCGCTGCTCGAGCTGCTAAAGCAGCTCTCGAGGTCTATAATGGCCATTTTGAACAATTTAAAAAAGTCATACATTTTCTATGAAAAAATAAATTCCGCCATTTTGAATTTTTTTTCAAGTCATCGAATAGACCTTTGGATCTTGATCATCTTTTGCCAAGAAACCACTCTTCCATCTTTCGTACCCTCCGAGATGGACGCCGATGAAATTTGTATGGCGGCCATCTTTTTTTCGGAATTTTAAATTTTTTTTCAAATTTTTGGCAATTGGATGAGGTTTCGAATGACATTTGCTCGAGCACCTCCCACCTATCTTCAATACCTTAAGCGTGCCCTTCACCCGCCTCCGAAATCCTCAATCATCAGCTCCCTTCATATGTTGCCCCAAAGGAATCTTTGTCTTCTATATGAAACCGTAAGTGAAAAAAAAAAGTTTCATACAAAATTTTACAGGAGGAAATTTTTTGAAAATCTCGGCCGCCATCTTGTTTTTCCAATTTTTTCACTTTTTCTAAAAATCGTTTGCTAACATCTAAAATAACTGCAAGTTTAAACAAAATCGGTTGGAAAACAAAAAAGTTACAAAAGTCACGTCGGCCGCCATCTTGTTTTTCTGAAATGTCATAATTTTTCCCTACTCGAATCCCACTTCTGAACATATCTCCCATACATTATTATATCATTTTCTGTCTCTTTCTAGGAGAACAATTATGTCAATGAGTCAGTCAG
The DNA here is from genome assembly GCF_902806685.2 of Maniola hyperantus. Classification (NCBI taxonomy): domain Eukaryota; kingdom Metazoa; phylum Arthropoda; class Insecta; order Lepidoptera; family Nymphalidae; genus Maniola; species Maniola hyperantus. Next base: position 8,604 of record NW_027189010.1, on the reverse strand, counting down.
TCAGTGGTAATTGAGCTATATATAGTATAAACTAGTATTTTGCTCGCTGCTCGAGCTGCTAAAGCAGCTCTCGAGGTCTATAATCGCCATTTTGAAAAATTTAAAAAAAGTCATACATTTTCTATGAAAAAAAAAATTCCGCCATTTTGAATTTTTTTTCAATCCATCGAGTAAACCTTCGGATCCTGATCATCTCTTGCCAAGAAACCACTCTTCCATCTTTCATACCCTCCGAGATTGACGCGGATGAAATTTGTATGGCGGCCATCTTTTTTTCGGAATTTTGAATTTTTTTCCAAATTTTTGGCAATTGGATGAGGTTTCGAATGACATTTGGTCGAGCACCTCCCACCTATCTTCGATACCTCAAGCGTGCCCTTCACCCGTCTCCGAAATCCTCAATCATCAGCTCCCTCCATATGTTGCCCTAAAGGAATCTTTGTCTTCTATATGAAACCACAAGTGAAAAAAAAAAGTTTCATACAAAATTTTACAGGAGGGAATTTTTTGAAAATCTCGGCCGCCATCTTGTTTTTCAAATTTTTTTCACTTTTCTAAAAACCGTTTACTAATATCTTCAATTGTTGCAAGTTGTAACAAAATCGGTTGGAAAACAAAAAAGTTACAAAAGTCAGGTCGGCCGCCATCTTGTTTTTCTGAAATGTCATAATTTTTCCCTAGTCGAATCCCACTTCTGAACATATCTCCCATACATTATTATATCATTTTCTATCTCTTTCTAGGAGAACAATTATGTCAATCAGTGAGTGAGTGGTAATTGAGCTATATATAGTATAACTAGTATTTTGCTCGCTGCTCGAGCTGCTAAAGCAGCTCTCGAGGTCTATAATCGCCATTTTGAATAATAAAAAATTTTGTATGAAAAAAAAAATTCCGCCATTTTGAATTTTTTTTCAATCCATCGAGTAGACCTTCGGATCCTGATCATCTCTTGCCAAGAAACCACTCTTCCATCTTTCATACCCTCCGAGATGGACGCCGACGAAATTTGTATGGCGGCCATCTTTTTTTCGGAATTTTGAATTTTTTTCCAAATTTTTGGCAATTGGATGAGGTTTCGAATGACATTTGGTCGAGCACCTCCCACCTATCTTCAATACCTGGAGCGTGCCCTTCACCCGTCTCCGAAATCCTCAATCATCAGCTCCCTCCATGTGGTGCCCTAAAGGAATCTTTGTCTTCTGTACGAAAGTATTAGTGAAAAAAAAAAGTTTCATACAAAATTTTACAGGAGGATTTTTTTTGAAAATCTCGGCCGCCATCTTGTTTTTCCAATTTTTTTCACTTTTTCTAAAAACCGTTTACTAATATCTGCAAGACCTGCAAGTTGTAACAAAATCGGTTGGAAAACAAAAAAGTTACAAAAGTCAGGTCGGCCGCCATCTTGTTTTTCTGAAATGTCATAATTTTTCCCTAGTCGAATCCCACTTCTGAACATATCTCCCATACATTATTATATCATTTTCTGTCTCTTTCTAGGAGAACAATTATGTCAATGAGTCAGTCAGTGAGTGAGTGAGTGAGTGGTAATTGAGCTATATATAGTATAACTAGTATTTTGCTCGCTGCTCGAGCTGCTAAAGCAGCTCTCGAGGTCTATAATGGCCATTTTGAATAATAAAAAATTTTGTATGAAAAAATAAATTCCGCCATTTTGAATTTTTTTTCCATCCAACGAGTAGACCTTCGGACCCTGATCATCTCTTGCCAAGAAACCACTCTTCCATCTGTCATACCCTCCGAGATGGACGCCGATGAAATTTGTATGGCGGCCATCTTTTTTTCGGAATTTTAAATTTTTTTTCCAATTTTTGGCAATTGGATGAGGTTTCGAATGACATTTGGTCGAGCACCTCCCACCTATCTTCGATACCTAAAGCGTGCCCTTCACCCGTCTCCGAAATCCTCAATCATCAGCTCCCTCCATATGTTACCCTAAAAGAATCTTTGTCTTCTATATGAAACCATAAGTGAAAAAAAAAAGTTTCATACAAAATTTTACAGGAGGAAATTTTTTGATAATCTCGGCCGCCATCTTGTTTTTTTCAATTTTTTACACTTTTTCTAAAAATCGTTTGCTAATATCTTCAATTGTTGCAAGTTGTAACAAAATCGGTTGGAAAACAAAAAAGTTACAAAAGTCAGGTCGGCCGCCATCTTGTTTTTCTGAAATGTCATAATTTTTCCCTACTCGAATCCCACTTCTGAACATATCTCCCATACATTATTATATCATTTTCTATCTCTTTCTAGGAGAACAATTATGTCAATCAGTGAGTCAGTGAGTCAGTGAGTGGTAATTGAGCTATATATAGTATAATAACTAGTATTTTGCTCGCTGCTCGAGCTGCTAAAGCAGCTCTCGAGGTCTATAATCGCCATTTTGAATAATAAAAATTTTTGTATGAAAAAAAAAATTCCGCCATTTTGAATTTTTTTTCCATCCATCGAGTAGACCTTCTTTCATACCCTCCGAGATGGACGCCGACGAAATTTGTATGGCGGCCATCTTTTTTTCACAATTTTGAATTTTTTTCCAAATTTTTGGCAATTGGATGAGGTTTCGAATGACATTTGCTCGAGAACCTCCTACCTATCTTCAATACCTTGAGCGTGCCCTTCACTCGCCTCCGAAATCCTCAATCATCAGCTCTCTCCATATGTTGCCCTAAAGGAATCTTTGTCTTCTGTACGAAAGTATTAGTGAAAAAAAAAAGTTTCATACAAAATTTTACAGGAGGAATTTTTTTGACAATCTCGGCCGCCATTTTGTTTTTCCAATTTTTTTTACATTTTCTAAAAATCGTTTACTAATATCTGCAAGAACTGCAAGTTTAAACGAAATCGGTTGGAAAACAAAAAAGTTGCAAAAGTCACGTCGGCCGCCATCTTGTTTTTCTGAAATGTCATAATTTTTCCCTACTCGAATCCCACTCTTGAACATATCTCCCATACATTATTATATCATTTTCTGTCTCTTTCTAGGAGAACAATTATGTCAATGAGTGAGTCAGCGGAAAAAATAAATTCCGCCATTTTGAATTTTTTTTCAAATTTTTGGCAATTGGATGAGGTTTCGAATGACATTTGGTCGAGCACCTCCCACCTATCTTCAATACCTTGAGCGTGCCCTTCACCCGCCTCCGAAACCCTCAATCATCAGCTCCCTCCATATGTTGCCCTAAAGGAATCTTTGTCTTCTGTACGAAAGTATTAGTGAAAAAAAAAAGTTTCATACAAAATTTTACAGGAGGAAATTTTTTGCAAATCTCGGCCGCCATTTTGTTTTTCCAATTTTTTTTACATTTTCTAAAAATCGTTTACTAATATCTGCAAGAGCTGCAAGTTTAAACGAAATCGGTTGGAAAACAAAAAAGTTGCAAAAGTCACGTCGGCCGCCATCTTGTTTTTCTGAAATGTCATAATTTTTCCCTACTCGACTCCCACTTCTGAACATATCTCCTATACATTATTATATCATTTTCTGTCTCTTTCTAGGAGAACAATTATGTCAATGAGTCAGTGAGTCAGTCAGTGAGTGGTAATTGAGCTATATATAGTATAACTAGTATTTTGCTCGCTGCTCGAGCTGCTAAAGCAGCTCTCGAGGTCTATAATGGCCATTTTGAATAATAAAATTTTTTGTATGAAAAAAAAAATTCCGCCATTTTGAATTTTTTTTCAAGTCATCAAATAGACCTTCGGATCCTGATCATCTCTTGCCAAGAAACCATTCTTCCATCTTTCGTACCCTCCGAGATGGACGCCGATGAAATTTGTATGGCGGCCATCTTTTTTTCGGAATTTAAAAAAAAAAATCAAATTTTTGGCAATTGGATGAGGTTTCGAATGACATTTGGTCGAGCACCTCCCACCTATCTTCAATACCTCGAGCGTGCCCTTCACCCGTCTCCGAAATCCTCAATCATCAGCTCCCTCCATATGTTGCCCTAAAGGAATCTTTGTCTTCTGTACGAAAGTATTAGTGAAAAAAAAAAGTTTCATACAAAATTTTACAGGAGGGAATTTTTTGAAAATCTCGGCCGCCATCTTGTTTTTCCAATTTTTTTCACTTTTTCTAAAAATCGTTTACTATTATCTGCAATAACTGCAAGTTTAAACATAATCGGTTGGAAAACAAAAAAGTTACAAAAGTCAGGTCGGCCGCCATCTTGTTTTTCTGAAATGTCATAATTTTTCCCTACTCGAAATAGAAATAGAAATAGAAATAGAAATAGTTTTTTATTTGCCAGAATGTGGTACAATTTGGTCTTAAATCTATTTTGAGCCCTTGACATTCAACCAATAATTTGGTGTGCAACTTATTATAGTAACTACATTATCATAGAATAATAAAGTGTGAAAATTAACAATCAATAATCTACTTAACTTATTTATATTTAAATGTATCTATCTAGAAAGTACCTAATGTTAACAATATGATTTTATTCAAATATAAAAAACCCCTGTCAAGTCAATAATAATTATTAAAAAAAAAGAAGTATACATGTTCATCAGTTAAAAAAATAGAAATAACAATCTTAGAATAACACCACAATACTTAAGGTCATATCCATATCAATGAGTCAGTCATATCAATCATAAATTATTAAATATAAACATTTTATCCGCCTCTTTAAAATTAAAAAAAAAAAAAAAAAAAAAAAGTCACTTATAAGGTTTTAGATACTCCTTAATTGAATAGTAGCATTCCTCTAATAACCATTTATTTAAGAATGATTTAAGTGAAGGCAGTGACATTACTTTAACATGGGGAGGAAGCTGGTTAAATATGGTTATTGCCATGCAATATGAATTATTTTGAAATAAGCATAATTTTATGTGAGGCAGTATCAATCTGTCTTTGTGTCTTGTTCGTTTTCCAAGTTCATCTCCATGTCTGGTGAAAAGATCAGGGTTCTTTTTTACAAAAATGCACATTTCCTTTATATATTTATATAAAGGAAATGTGCATTTTTGTACACATGCTCCCTTAACATACCCCTTAACATAACCCTTGTTTAAGTCCCTTAACATACTCCCTTTGCCTTGTATTTACAAGGCAAAGGGAGTATGTTAAGGGACTTAAACAAGGGTTTGCAACTATCCATATAATGTGCACCGCATATTGCCCGTATACACTTTTTTTGTACTCTGAATGCTCTGTCTATGTCAACTGAGTTGCCCCAAATTATCAAACCGTAAGTAAGTACAGATGATACATAGCCATGGTACGCGCTCAAGACAGCTTCTCTAGTGGCTACTTTCCTTAACCTTTTTAAAGCGAACACAAATTTATTAATTCTACTACATACATTGTCAATATGTTTTTTCCAGTTGCAATGTTTATCAAGTTCAATACCTAGAAATTTTGTTGATTCCACTTCACATATGACACAGTTATGACAATGTATCTGAAGAGGAATATCTTTAGCTTGAACGCTTTTAAATGCCACCATTTTTGTTTTTGCTACATTAAGTTTTAGATTATTTTTATCTAACCAGTCTGTGATCCGTCTAATAGTTAAGTTGATATCTGTCTCAAAAGTTTTTTCGTCAGTACACTTAATTAAAACAGTGGTATCATCAGCAAAGAGGATGGTTTTGTGGTGAGTTACATCAGGAAGATCGTTTATATAAAGTAAGAATAAAATTGGTCCTAAAATGCTTCCCTGAGGTACACCGGTTTTGTTAGACTTGAACGTGGATTGGTAAGTGTGTTTTACGCCGTTTACGATTTTTGTTATCTGTGTGCATTGCACCCTTTCAGTCAAATAGCTTTTAAACCAGTCTTTTGCAATTCCACGAATTCCGTAACGTTCCAGCTTTGACAGAAGTATATCATGGGACACAAAATCAAATGCCTTGCTCATGTCTAAGAAAATAGCTACTATGGGGATTCGATGGTTAATGCTCTCAGTTATCAATTTAATTAGCTTAAAACATGCTTTCGTAGTTGAACTATTTATCCGAAATCCAAATTGATCTTCATTTAATATATTAGTTTTAGTTATAAAGTTATTTAGCCTAGTGTACATGGCCTTCTCAAAAATCTTCGAAAATATAGTTATTAAGGTAATGGGTCTATAGTTAGACATTTCAGCTTTATCACCTTTTTTAAATACAGGATTTACAACTGATATCTTTAAGTGTTGTGGAAATTTACCAGATCGAATCCCACTTCTGAACATATCTCCCATACATTATTATATCATTTTCTGTCTCTTTCTAGGAGAACAATTATGTCAATGAGTGAGTCAGTGAGTGAGTGGTAATTGAGCTATATATAGTATAACTAGTATTGCTCGCTGCTCGAGCTGCTAAAGCAGCTCTCGAGGTCTATAATGGCCATTTTGAACAATTTAAAAAAAGTCATACATTTTCTATGAAAAAAATAATTCCGCCATTTTGAATTTTTTTTCAAGTCATCAAATAGACCTTTAGATCCTGATCATCTTTTGTCAAGAAACCACTCATCCATCTTTTATACCCTCCGAGATGGACGCCGATGAAATTTGTATGGCGGCCATCTTTTTTTCGGAATTTTAAAAAAAAATTCAAATTTTTGGCAATTGGATGAGGTTTCGAATGACATTTGCTCGAGCACCTCCCACCTATCTTCAATACCTTAAGCGTGCCCTTCACCCGCCTCCGAAATCCTCAATCATCAGCTCTCTCCATGTTTTTCTCAAAATGATTTCTTGTCTTCTATATGAAACCATAAGTGAAAAAAAAAAGTTTCATACAAAATTTTACAGGAGGAAATTTTTTGAAAATCTCGGCCGCCATCTTGTTTTTCCAATTTTTTTTACTTTTTCTAAAAATTGTTTGCTAATATCTAAAATAACTCCAAGTTGTAACAAAATCGGTTGGAAAACAAAAAAGTTACAAAAGTCATTTCGGCCGCCATCTTGTTTTTCTGAAATGTCATAATTTTTCCCTACTCGAATCCCACTTCTGAACATATCTCCCATACATTATTATATCATTTTCTGTCTCTTTCTAGGAGAACAATTATGTCAATGAGTCAGTGGTAATTGAGCTATATATAGTATAACTAGTATTTTGCTCGCTGCTCGAGCTGCTAAAGCAGCTCTCGAGGTCTATAATGGCCATTTTGAACAATTATAAAAAAAGTCATACAAAAATAAATTCCGCCATTTTGAATTTTTTTCCATCCATCGAGTAGACCGTCGGATCCTGATCATCTCTTGCCAAGAAACCACTCTTCCATCTTTGATACCCTTTGAGATGGACGCCGACGAAATTTGTATGGCGGCCATCTTTTTTTCGGAATTTTAAATTTTTTTCCAAATTTTTGGCAATTGGACGAGGTTTCGAATGACATTTGGTCGAGCACCTCCCACCTATCTTCAATACCTCGAGCGTGCCCTTCACCCGTCTCCGAAATCCTCAATCATCAGCTCCCTCCATATGTTGCCCTAAAGGAATCTTTGTCTTCTATATGAAACCATAAGTGAAAAAAAAAAAGTTTCATACAAAATTTTACAGGAGGGAATTTTTTGAAAATCTCGGCCGCCATCTTGTTTTTCCAATTTTTTTCACTTTTTCTAAAAATCGTTTGCTAATATCTAAAATAACTGCAAGTTTAAACAAAATCGGTTGGAAAACAAAAAAGTTACAAAAGTCAGGTCGGGCGCCATCTTGTTTTTTTGAAATGTCATAATTTTTCCTTACTCAAATCCCACTCCTGAACATATCTCCCATACATATTTATATCATTTTCTGTCTCTTTCTAGGATAACAATTATGTCAATGAGTGAGTCCGCGGAAAAAATAAATTCCGCCATTTTGAATTTTTTTTCAAATCATCAAATAGACCTTCGGATCCTGATCATCTTTTGCCAAGAAACCACTCTTCCATCTTTCATACCCTCCGAGATGGACGCGGATGAAATTTGTATGGCGGCCATCTTTTTTTCGGAATTTTAAAAAAAATTTCAAATTTTTGGCAATTGGACGAGGTTTCGAATGACATTTGGTCGAGCACCTCCCACCTATCTTCAATACCTCGAGCGTGCCCTTCACCCGTCTCCGAAATCCTCAATCATCAGCTACCTCCATCTGTTGCCCTAAAGGAATCTTTATCTTCTATATGAAACCATAAGTGAAAAAAAAAAGTTTCATACAAAATTTTACAGGAGGAAATTTTTTGAAAATCTCGGCCGCCATCTTGTTTTTCTAATTTTTTTCACTTTTTCTAAAAATTGTTTACTAATATCTTCAATTGTTGCAAGTTGTAACAAAATCGGTTGGAAAACAAAAAAGTAACAAAAGTCAGGTCGGCCGCCATCTTGTTTTTCTGAAATGTCATAATTTTTCCCTACTCAAATCCCACTTCTGAACATATCTCCCATACATTATTATATCATTTTCTATCTCTTTCTAGGAGAACAATTATGTCAATGAGTCAGTGAGTGGTAATTGAGCTATATATAGTATAACTAGTATTTTGCTCGCTGCTCGAGCTGCTAAAGCAGCTCTCGAGGTCTATAATCGCCATTTTGAATAATAAAAAATTTTGTATGAAAAAAAAAATCCGCCATTTTGAATTTTTTTTCT